>NC_050465.1:43540697-43750697 GCF_903995425.1 Onychomys torridus
AGAGAAACCCTGTCTCAAAAAAAACTAAACAAAACAAAAAAAGAATTACAAACTAATATGCGCATAATATAAATTCAAGCAATTCCAAAATGTTAAGGTATTTTAAAGGGTGCTCACATACAAACTGTTCCTAACAGTGAACTGATACTATTGTGTAGAGTTGAAAACAGCTAGCTCACTTTCCCAGTAAGAATACACTTTTCTTATTTTTACATTTAAAAAATTTAGCTGGGATCTGATGGCACACGCCTTCAATCCCACGATTTGGGAGGCAGAAGCAGGATCTCTGTGAATTCCAGTACAGCCAGGGCTACACCTCTGTCTCAAAAAAACAAAACAACAAACATTAAAAAAAAATTTAATGGCTTTATGTCTGTAAACCCTGATTAAAGTTTAACTTTCTATAAACCAAATTGTACATAACACACAGGCACACACTTTATTTCCAGAGTTTCGTTCATGTTCTTCATATTTATCTCTCCTCCCCCACAGTGTCACAAGTGATTTTTTAAAAAATTTACAACATATTTGAGTTTTCCCTGTATCTCTTCACAGTAACTTTTTTTTTTCTTTCTTTTTGGTTGTTCAAGACAGGGTTTCCCAGTGTAGCTCTGGCTGTCCTAGAACTCACTCTGTAGACCAGGCTGGCCTCGAACTCAGAGCTCCTCCTGCCTCTGCCTCCAGAGTGCTGGGATTAGTTTAAAGGCGTGCACCACCACCCCCCAGCCACAATAGCTAACAAGGCGTTTGTTGTTTAATGCTTCTTTGTGGACGGGGTCTCCTATGACCCAGGATTGCCACAGCTATTCATCTGAGGCTGGCCGGAATGCTCGATCCTCTTCCTCAGCCTCCCAAGTTCTAGGATTACACGGTTACTCTTTTTTTTTTTTAATAAGATTTTTATTGACAGATAATTCACATAGTATACAATTTTCCTGTTTGCAAAATTTGATAGACTTTAGGTCAGCATCCTCATAGGCCCTACATGGTTATTCTTGGCAGCATTCTGCATCAAAGAGAAGTATTTATGTCCAAAATGCTACAAAACTATTTTAACCCAAGCATAAGAGGAAAATTCCATATCTGGACTCACGTGACAGGTTATAGTAAAAATCCTGGCACATTCAAAATACTATAGATACTGTCTTCAGGCCATGAGAATAAAGTGTAGACGAAACATAAAATGAAATTCATGCTTTGGGCTCAGGGTTAAACAAACTTGCTCTGCAAGTCTGATGACTGGACTTCAGTTCCAGACGCCACAAGGGGAGGAGAGAACTGACTTCTCAAAGTTGATTTCTGACCCCCAATAATGCATCAGGGCACATCTCTTTCTTTCTCTCTCTCCTACACACACACACACACACACACACACACACACACACACACACACACACACAGAGCACGCCCAGTGCCATCTCTGTCTTCTGTCCCATTTCTGTATTCTTGCTCCTGAATATAGAGGTGACGCAGCACCATAAAGTGATATGTAGTTTGATTTGAACTTTCTTCTCCTGTGCTGGGCAGCAACGCAGGACCTTGTGCGCCATTGCGTTCATTCATTCAGAATACAGACACGGGTTCCCTGCTGAGGTGATTCAGGATGCACACATTCCATGCATAAGATTTAAGACGTTGCTCTTTCCTCCTGGGCAGGTGAAATGTCCCACCATGATGTTCTGGATGCTGCGTCCAAAGGAATAAATGTCATTCTTTGTGAACACAGCAACACTGAACGAGGCTTCCTTTCCGATCTTCAAGAAATGCTGAGTGTTCACTTGGAGAATAAGATTAATATTATCCTGTCTGAGACAGACAGGGACCCTCTTCACGTGGTTTAAAACACACAAGATGTCATTTGGATCGCAATAGGACTGTGGGGGAAGAGCTGGTGGTGCCATCATCCAGCAGAACTACTCGATTGACATCGTTTTCAGTTCGTCAGTCTGGCTCACTAAATGTCATAGCTCATAAGGTAAAGACCATGTGTAAAGAGTACAATAAAGACGAATATTCATTATAAACTCTTGGAAAGGTGACTAAAACCTGTATGTAACTAGGCATTTTTTGTTTGGTTGCTTGTTTGTGACAGTATCTCCTGTAACCCAGGATAGCCTCCAACTCACTATTTATCTGAGGCTGGCCTTGAGGTCACCTTTAGCTGAGGTGCATGCCCACAAATGCTGGGATTAAAGGCATGCACCTAACATTCTTGAGAAGTAGTTCTGTGTAGATGAGGTGTTTCAGTCCCAGGGATATTTGTCATTTAAAAACAGATGTGGAGCTGAGTGTGGTAGTGCACAGCTGTAATCCCAGTAAGCCTGCCTGGAACTGTCTAAAAAGAAAGAAAAGCAGCCGGAGAGATGGCTCAGCAGTTAACACACTGCTGCCCTTGCAGTGGACTGGAATTCACTTGCCAGCACTAACATGGTAGCTCACAACCCCTGTAACCCCAGCTCTAGGGCATCTAACACTCCCATCTCCATAGGCACCCACACTCACACAGACAAGAAAGACAACACAAATGGACCTAGATTGCTTTCTCAGCAGCAGTTTTTAGGTGATGAGGTCAGTCTATGTACTTTTTGGTTTTTCGAGACATGGTTCCTCTGTGCAGCTTTGGAGCCTGTCCAGTATCACACACAGTGTCACAGAGATCCGCCTGCCTCTCCTCCTGAGTGCTGGGATTAAAGGCATGCACTGCCGCCACCCCCCCCCCCTCCCCACCCCCCCCCCCCCCGTCTATATACTTTTAGGTTAGGCATCAGAAAGACATTGTTATCAGGATTTTTTTAAAAAACCCATTGGTGATGACTGTCTACATTTCTGCTTGTTCCTATAATTTTGTTGGTTTTTGGTGGTGTAAGGATCAAACTAAGCACCTTGTCTGTTTACTGCTGAAGTTGGTAGTGTGAACCTGGGGGAGCAGGGCCTAAAAAGGAGGCAGAGTAGTCTCCTGCGATAGCCAACTTTATTCAGAGCATCAGACAGTTCATAGTCTGAGGGTTAAGAAGTCACCTGAGGGGCTGGGAATTTAGCTCAGTGGTAGAGCACTTGCCTAGCAAGCCCAAGGCCCTGGGTTCGATCCTCAGCTCAAAACAAAAAGAAGTCACCTGAATAAAGTATACAATCCCAAGGATAAATGGCACATGGCAAAACCATGTTTGTCCCTAGAGGCATATGAACAAATAAGCACAGCCAGCTATAGTGAATAATCTAAAGTGAACTCACTCCTATCCACTACACCTGGGAGGGGCGTGAACGGGCATTCCAGGAACCATTTTGTGGTTTTGAAGACACTGAGACCACAGGATCCTGGTCCTGTTTCCTTGGAGTTTTCTCACGAGCGCTCAGAATCCCCTGTACAACTCTTGGTATTCTGAGACAGCCCTAGTTGTCCCGAAACTTGGCTAGCTCTGTAGCCCAGGCTGGCCTCAAACTCACTGAGATCCTCCTGCCTCTGCCTCCCGAGTGCTGGGATTAAAGGTGTGCATTGCCACCACCGCCCAGCTGTACAACTCTTCTAGAACTGCATTCCAACATTGTGAGTGGAAGGCCAGGTGTTCCACCACTGAACTCCAAAGTCACTTGGGATTTACCATTAATTAATGGTATTAAACACTCAAAATACGACCAGTGGTTACTATACAGCATTTCCTGCAGGTATTCTTCCAGCCAGACTCAGAAAGACACATTCTGCATGTCTTCTCTTATGAAGAACCTAGGATACGTATGTTTGTGTGTGGGTGCATGCAGGACATAGAACCAGAAGGGAAGAGACAAGATAAAGAGATTTTTAAGGAAAAGGAGGGTAATGAGGATACATGAGATAAAGCAGAAGGGAGAGAGGGAGGCGTGGCTATTGGGGATGGGAAGGCATGAGAACCAAGTACAATGAAATACACACACACACACACACACACACACACACACACACACACACACACTCGTGTGTGTGAAATGCCCTAAGGGAACCCATTACTTTTGCACACTAACCTAAAAATTAAAACGCAAACAAAAGAGCTTGCCTGGTGAATTACACCTCCAGCCCAGTAGCAAATTAGCCGGGAGTTAGAGCTTCAAGTCACTGTAACTAGAGGAACAATGTTGCTCAGAGAAGGGAGGAGTGTGTAGTAATATGCCATATGCCATGGTACCCGTTAAAGATCTGTGAGATGCACTCAAAGTCGTTTTCAAACACTTCAAAACAAGTAGCACTGTAAAATGACTATACACCCTGGTCTTTTATTACCAGTAACATCTATTTAAAAAACTGTAACCCAGGCGGTAGTGGTGCATGCCGTTAATCCCAGCACTGGACAGGTAGAGGCAGGTAGATGTTTATTTATGTTCTGCCAACATGCATGCTTGCAGGCCAGAAGAGGGCACAAGATCTTATTACGGATGGTTGTGAGCCACATGTGGCTGCTGGGAATTGAACTCAGGACCTCTGGAAGAACAGCCAGTGCTCTTAACCACTGAGCCATCTCTCCAGTCCCGGTAGGTAGATCTTTACGAGTTCAAGGTCAGCCTTGTCTACAAAGTGAGTTACAGCCAGGGCTGTTACATGGAGAACCTTTGTTCTGAAAAACAACAGAAAAAACCAAAACAACAAAAAGAAAACTATAAAGGCAAATACAAAGATGTGTCTGTTATATGTTTTGTTTATGGTGTGGTAGTTATAATAAACTAAACATCTTAAACAAGAACACAAGGTCCCTGGGACTGGGGAGATGGCTCAGTGGGTAAGTGTTAGCTCTGTACCCATGCACAAAGCTAGGCATGGCTATGGTGCCCTAACGCCAGCACTAGTGGGAAGACAAACTGACTGACAGCTTGTTGGCAGCCCATCCGGCCTAAAAAGGAGCTTCTGGTTCAGGGAGACGTTCTCTCAAGGCAATAAGGCAGAACGCGGCAGAAAACACTTAACATCTTACCCTGGCTTCTGCACACATGCGCACACACACATACCACACACAAGGAGCAAAGTGCAAACCAGCCAGTTTCTTGTGTATCACTGTGTGTTTATTGAATGTTGAAACAGGGTGTTGCTGCAGCTCAGACTGGGCTAGAACTCATGTTTCCTCTGCCTCAGTCTTTCTGTGTTGGATTACAAATGTGCGCTCATGTCTTGCTACTGTTCTTCTGAAGGAGAGAAGCAGTCTGCCTGCTTCTGACTCCTGAACGGTGGCAGGAATGGGCTGGGCCAGCTATACCTGCGTGCTACTTAAGAAAATAAACGTCAATGTACAAGAATAATGAAATATTTTTATTTTCTATTGTCCTGAAAACAATTACTAACATGTAAATCAGGATTTTATTTCTTAGTCTGGCTTCTCATTTGTATCATAAAAATCAAGGTCATGGTATAGACACTATTTTAAATGTGCTTCCGAGGTTTAGGCACATGCCCTATCTATTCCTTACATTTCTCCCACTGTCTCAGTTGAGGACCAACTGTCCCAAGTGTGTGCAGCCTAAGTCCACAGGGAGAGACTTCTGAAATGTTTTCATCATTTCAGAAAAAGCAGATGAGCCACCTCCTTCCTCATGAGTTCTGTGTGACCCCATCTTTGTACTGATCTGAAACAAGTGCACTTGTATTAATTCAGTTAAACTGCCCTTAAAAATTAGGGATAGCATTCCATATAAAATAATCCTAAAACATCTCCTTCCAAATAATCCCTGAGCATACTGTTCATCCAGCAATAAGTCTCCAGAGAAGTAATAAATTAAAGGCACATTTCCCTCCCAACTCTATGACCACTGCATAGTATTAGAGACAGTACACAGCCAGGCTAATCGAAGTTCAAATTGATGGTATCCTTTCAATAGTAAATCTTGTATGCAGAGAGATCTAATGTTGGATTTAAACCAGCGTTCTTGCTAGAGGAGCAGCAGCTGGGGTATGATGTCTTTTCCACCTAAAAGGAGACAGTCTAAGCCTCTTCCTCTTCCTTCTCCAAGAAGTCAGCCAATGTTCCGCTGTCAACAGGAATTAATAAATATTCCACACCATCAGTTCCCTACAAGAGAAAAGAATACTCCGTTTGTTAATCCTCGGTAAGGGAGCTATCTGGACTTTTCTATTGCAGATTCAAACAAACAAACAAGCAAAAAACCCTGGCCATTTACATTATTATTATTATTATTATTATTATTATTATTATTATTATTATTATATCTTTTTTTTTTTTGAGATAGGGTTTCTCTATGTAACCCTGGCTGTCCTGGAACTTGCTCTGTAGACCAGGCTGGCCTGGAACTCACAGAGAACCACCTGCCTCTTCCTCTCTAGTGCTGGGTGGGATCAAAGGTGTGCCCCACCACACCAGCCTTCACTTGATTTTGAATGCATTCAAGTAGCTCTCACCTAAAAATACCTTTTGGGCTGACAGGGGGTGGGGTGAGGTGGTGGTGGTGGCGCATGCCTGTAATCCCAGCACTCGGGAGGCAGAGGCAGGCGGATCTCTGTGAGTTCGAGGACAGCCTGGGCTACAGAGAGAGATCCAGGACAGGTGCAAAGCTACACAGAGAAACCCTGTCTCAAAAAACAAAAAACAAAACAAAACAAACAACAACAATAACAAATCCCTTTTGGGGTTGGAAAGATGGCTCAGCAGCAAGATCCGGCTGGATTCCCAGCATCCACATGGCAGCTCACAACCATCTGTAAGTCTAGTTCCAGGGGCTCCAATACCCTCTTCTAGTTTCTACAGGCACCAGGCACGCACACACGGTGCACACACATAAAAATAATCAGACATGTCCTGGCCCACTCCTCTTGAAGCCCTGCCCTGAACTTTGCCTTTCCAGAGCTGTCCATGGAGTGTCCCTCTGCCCTCCCAGCAGGTGCTCACTGTCACACAGTCCCTATCCCAGAGCCCCAGACATTTTCAGTCCGTGTCTTCTTGGCCTCTCAGAAGCACCCGACACTGCAGGGTACCATTCATTCTCTTGTCCCTTGGTTTCTGTGACGTCCTTTCTAGTTTTTTTCTTCCCTTCTGGCCGTTTCCCCGCCTTTGTGCTCAGTGAGTGACAGGCACTGCCCCTACGCCAGTGCTGCACCAGCAAGCCTACCTTCTTTGTTCTTATCAGTTTGTGATCCCGAAATTCAGTCAGCTGGGCTCGGAGTGTGAGGTCACTGTTAACAAGGAATGCCTCCCGACACTGCTGGTAAAAGTCCTGAAAAGAAAGTCCTGGAGAGATGAAAAGATTAAGTCATTCAATATTCTGTTTGCCTAAAAAAAAAAAAAGAAAAGATGGTGTCTTGCTATGGCCAGCCTGGAACTCATATATCAATCAGGCTGGCCTGGAACTCAGAGAGCCACTGTTTCTTAAGGGCTGAGATGAAAGGTATGGACCACCATGCCAGGCAGAAGAGTGTGTGTGTGTGTGTGTGTGTGTGTGTGTGTGTGTGTGTGTACACCAGATACACATCCATAGTTCCAGTAGTGCATGGAATTTTAAAAGTAAGTGGGCCCGTCTCCCAATTCCCATTAGCAATCCAATGAGCAGTGTATTTGCAAAGATGCTGGAAATTCCCTACAGGTTTGGACAGACACACCCACCACAGAGCAGTCACTTCTCTGCTGTGAGAAATGCAGGGCTGCCAAGGGGCTAGAACAGGGAATACAGGGGGACAGAGAGTCACATTAAATATCACAAATCATCAGATACCGATGTAGGACGGGCTGTCCTGGTTATCCAGCTGGAACTTTATAAGTAGCCTGAAAATCCCCCTACAAAAACAAAACAAAGAAAAAGTAAACAGAGACCCGCTCTATAGTAGCAAATGCCTTTTGTTCCTTCTCCAAGAAAACCATAGCCTCGTAGGAAGAAAGGCTTTTCTTATCTAGGAGCGTGTGCACAGGAACACACACACACACACACACACACACTTTCTATACTAAACCCTGAGGAGGTTTGCTGACACCTCCATAGTCTCAGTGCTCAGAAGACTAAGGCAGGGTTGCTTGGGCAGTTCCAGACCTCTGTCCTGTGCTGGGTGTGGTGGCACAGGCCTTTAGTCTCAGGACTCAGCAAGCATAAGCAAGTAAATCTCTGGCTTTGTTCCAGGGAACACTACACAGTGAGACCTTATCTCAGAAGCAACAAAACAAACCAAAAACCAAACCAAAGACCTCTAGCACCCACCTCACATTCACAAAAGAAAATACTGGTGCCCTGAGTTTTCTCTGTATTACAACTTACACATTTGTGTGCAGAAACAAAAACGTTGCCTGCATGCATGTATGTGCATCATGTATGTGCTTGTTGGGTTCCTCTGGAATTGAGGTTACACATAGCTGTGAGTCACCGTATGGATCCTCGGAACTGAAGTCCAAGAATGCTTTACTTAAACTCTGAGACATCTTCTCAGCCCCTAACAACTTGTTAAAAACTATTTTAGCTTTATGGTCAGTTTCATAGGCTACTACTGAATACTTTGCCTATTGTATAATCCAGTCCCGGTCACCATTTTTATTACCCTTCTTAACCCTTTACAGTAAGTGGGTAGTTTTGTTTCTGTCCACTGTTAATTATCAACTCGACACAGCCTAGAGTTGCTGAGAAGGGGCTCCTAATTGAGGAGCTCACCACACCCCATCGGCACACAGGCCTGTCTGGGGGGGCACCTGTGCTTGTAGATAATTGATGTAGGAGGGTCAAGACTACTGTGGGCGGCACCAGCCTTAGGCTGTAAGATGCCTAAGTATGAGCGTGAGAGCGAGTCAGCCAGCAGCATCCCTCCACGGTTCTGCCTTGCCTTCTTTCCCTGACTTCCTTCAATGGTGAACTGTGACCTGGAAGTGTAAGCCGAATAAATTCTTTTCTCCCCCAGGTTGCTTTGGATTCCAGTATTTACCAAACAGCAGAATCACTGACAAGCTTAGTAGTAACATCCTTAGGTGTACAAAGTGTTTGATTTTTGAAGAGCCGGGATTGAACTGAGGGTGGTTTTGTACACGTGAGACACATGCTCCCCTGACCTCCACTCCTGGCCCTTGAACGTGCAGGTTATTTATCTGTGTAGTAGTGCTGGGAGCTGAATTCAGGGGATTTAGCATGCTAGGCAAGTGCTTGACCACTGAGCTACATAGCTAGCCCTCAATGTGGATATATAAAATGTGTATATATGGATATACATCTTTATGTGTATATATGGATATATGTCTTTATATAACTGTATTTGTAGTTTTCATTCTTACCTTGCATTGGGGGTAAGGCTTCGTAAGACATGAATCAGAGAACTAAGTGGCAGAGATCCAGACTGTTTAACCAGAAGGGAGTTCTCATAGGACGTCTCTTCAGAGTAAGGATTATATGTCGTAGTTTCATACCAAAGCCAGTTATACAGACTCTGCTTCGCATGATCCCACACTACAGGAGATGAGCAGAGCAGAGAATTACAAACTACCATCCTATCCTCTGTCCATGAGACTTCACTGCACTGAAGGAGCGTTTAAAGGAGAAGCGGCAAGAGCTGGGAACGCAGCTCCGGTAGAGAGCTTGGGTAAAGTGTACACGGTCGCAGGGCGGTGGTGGCGCACGCCTTTAATCCCAGCACTCGGGAGACAGAGGCAGGCGGATTTCCGTGAGTTCGAGGCCAGCCTGGGCTACAGAGTGATATCCAGAACAGGCTCCAAAGCTACAGAGAGAAACCCTGCCTCAAACCCCCATCCCGCCAAAAAAAGTATACAAGGTTCTGGGTTTATACCTTACTTAGTACTGCATTTTAAAAAATATCATGCCAGGCGGTGGTAGCACACACTTTTAATCCCAGCACTTGGGAGGCAGAGGCAGGTGGATCTCTGTGAGTTCAAGGCCAGCCTGGGCTACAGAGTGAGTTCTACAGAGTAAATTCCAGGAGAGGCGCAAAGCTACACAGAGAAACCCTGTCTTGAAAAACCAAAAAATCATAAAGTATTTCATTTTTGTCACTTTTTATATAAATCTGTAACTCACAACCTGCTTCTGCTGTCAATCAAAATCTTAATCTTTTTTGTTTTGTTTTGAGACAAGGTCTCATGATGGAGCCCAGGCTTATCTCAACTCCTAAGCCTCTCGCCTCGGCCTCCAAAGTGCTAAGGTGGCAGGTATGAGCTTCCTGACTTGTCCAACACTGAATCTTTATTAGTACATTAGATACACATGAAAATACCTGGGTACCATCAAAAATTCTTTTAAAATTAGGCAGTCAGGTGTAGTAGCACACATCTTTAATCCCAGCACTTGGAAGCAGAGGCAGGCAGGTTATCTCTGTGAGTTCAATGTCAGCCTGGTCTACATAGAGAGTTCCAGGACAGTCAGTGCTACATAGTTAGACTCTGCCTCCAGAATAAATAAATAAAATAAAGTAAAACTTAATAAGGAGGCTAAAGAAATGGCTCGGCAGTTAAGAATGCTCACTGCTCCTGCAGAGGACCCGGGTTCAATTCCCAGAACCTACATGACAGTTCACAATCACCTATAATTTCAGTTCCAGCAGATCTGATGCTCCTGGGCCTCTCCAGCATATGGGCAAAATACACATAAATAAACAATTTTTTGTTTTGTTGTTTTGTTTTTTGAGACAGGGTTTCTCTGTGTAGTTTTGGTACCTGTCCTGGATCTCGCTCTGTAGCCCAGGCTGGCTTCAAACTTACAGAGATCTGCCTGTCTCTGCCTTCCAAGTGCTGTAACACAGAGAAAACCTGTCTCAAAAATAAAATAGGGAGCTAGAATGATGGCTCAGTACATAAGAGCACTGGCTGCTCTTCCAGAGGACCTGGGTTCAATTCCCAGCACCCTCATGGCACCTCACATCTGTCTGTAACTCCAGTTCCAGGGGATCTGACACCCTCACACAGACATACATGCAGGCAAAACATCAATGAACACAAAATAATAAATTTAATAAAAAAAAAAAAAAAGAAAGAAACAGACAACAAACAAAACAACAACTTTGTAACACCACAAAGAGCAGGATGGAACTACAATATAGGTCTATTTTCCCTCATGTAACTTCAGATGTAAACACACTTTAGTGGAGAGATTTAGTTCCAATAAATTGAGACCTCCTTTTAAGAAGCTGAAAACAAACTGAAAACCAGTAAGAAGCTTTCGTAAGCTAGTCTATCAAGGGAGAAGAGGAACTTACTGAGAGGAGCATTGAGGTGATCAATAGACGCTAAAAGATACACGTTCTCCAAAGACGACAGCTGTCCAAGGACTTGCTGGCTAGTGTCTCCTCTCAACATCTGGCTATCCAAATTGTGGATAAGGAGGAAGAGTTCTAAAGAAGAGTCTGGAAGGGAAGGGAACTCAGTTATTATTTTCAGGGAGGACTGTCAAGTCCTTATTCCATGATGTCTAGGTATTAAAGGCTATTCAAAGGCAGGCTCCAGCAAGCACTCTACACATAACAAACCCAGGCACAGGTACAGACATGTTTTATACGATAACTGAACACTATCCGGAGCCGGGAAGATGGCTGTCGGTGGACGAGCTTGCTGGATAAGCATAAAGACCTGACTTCAACCCTCAGCACCCATTAAAAGAGAGGAAGAGTAGACACACACCCTGGATGGATGCAGGAGCCTGCACTTGTCCCCCCTGGGGCTGAAAAGCAGAGGCTGAGATAGGGGGCCCTCGGGGCTTGCTGGCCAACCAGCCTAGCCAAATCCTTAGCTTTGCGTTATAGTCAGAGATTGAATGCACACACACACACACACACACACACACACACACACACACACACACACAATCACACACACACAGAGTCTTAGCGAAGACACTGAATGCCAACCCCTGCCTCCATATACACAAAGTTCATTCCTGCTCCCATAAACATACAAACAAAAACATAAAAATGTCAGACAAAGATGTACAAATCTGTTATAGGCACTTCACACTGACAATACAAAGGTAAACTGTTCTAAGATAAAAGGCCACGCAGAGTTAAGATAGTAGGAGTAACTCCTGTCAGCCAGGTGAGATTCTGAGAACAAATCAGTACAACAGAAAAGAGCGCCATCGACTAGAGTATCCATGTTGAAATAACATTCTTTTAGTCTAAATTTCCATGAATACAGAGACGCAGTGTGTCACTTCGCCCTAAATGCTACAGATGGTTTCCTTTATGTTACCTTCTTTAAATTTGTTTATTATCCAGTCTCGCTGATCCAGGACACTCTGGAAAGTGCCCATATGATTGAGGACTTCTTCAGTTATAGAATTCAGGATCTACGTCATAGAAGTGCAAGAGGTACCATATCAACTGCAATTTATTCTGTCACATACCATAAATACAATAACAAATTAATCCTTTTTTTCATAAATTAAAAACGATTTTGAGTTTCTCATAAAGTTTAAAAAACACTTAAAATTCCACTGGGTTTTCAAGTATATTTAATTCTTCTTTAAAAAAATATATTCAGGCTAAAAGGAAAAGGGAAGGAATCACAATGTGAAAAAAATAATGTAAGAGGGAGAAAAAAAAAACAGTAAAAAAAAACTTGATCAAACTCTGAACGTGAGCCAGGTGTGGTGGTGCACACCTTTAAGACCAGCACACTGGAGGCAGAGGCAGGCAGATCTCTGTAAATTGAAAGCTAGCCTGGTCTACATAGGGAGTTCTAGGACAGCCTGGTCTACATAAAGAGACCCTGTCCCAAAATAACCAAAGGAAAAAAGGGGGAGGGCCGACTATGAACGTCAAAAGAACGGACACCAACACTAAGGACTAAAGAGGAATACTACACCAGTTAATATCCAATATCCAAAGCCTCGATAATTCTCAGTTAAGTAAAAATGGCCTATGATAAATATACTGTAAAACTATTATTATTTATACTTTTATTATTTGTGTACCAAAATGATACAAAACTATCATCAAATTACAGATTCTATAAGCCTACTCTCAGCTGTTCCACTAGTAACTTAGTGTAGTAAATGAAGGCAACATTTCCTAAAGTTGTACACAGTTTTATGCTAACCTGACACATACTAAAGTCATCTGAGGAGTGAGCCTCAATTAAGAAAATGCTTCCTTAAAACCCATCTGTATGAAAGCCTGGAGGGCATTTTGTTAATTAGTGATTGATGGGGGAGGGCCCAGCCCACTGTGGGTGGTGCCATCCATGGGCTGGTGGTCCTGGGTTCTATAATAAGAAAGCAGACTGAGCAAGCCATGAGGAGCAAGCCGGTAAGCAGCACCCCTCCATGGCCTCTGCATCAGCTCCTGTCTCCGGGATCCTGCCCTGCTTGAGTTCCTGTCCTGACTTCCTTCAATGATGAACAGTGACATGGAAGTGTGAGCCAAACAAACCCTGTCCTCCTCCATTTGCTTTGGTTGTGGTGTCTCATCGCAGCAACAGCAACCCTAACTAGGACAGTGAGTGTGTGTGTGTGTGTGTGTGTGTGTGTGTGTGTGTGAACATTTCTGTGTGGGCGCGTGTGGAGGCCACGGGACAAAGATTGGTGCTGTTCTTCAGGTGCTGTTTACACGTCTATTAATTATTCTTAGAAGGATTTTTCCCATTATTTTATGTGTTATGAGTGCTTTGCCTACATGTATGTATGTGCACCATGTGCCCTAGGAGGCCAGAAGGGGCTTATCAGACCCCCTGGGATGGAGACAGTTGTGAGCTGCCATGTGGATGCTAAAAATAGAACCTGGGTCCTGTGCAAGAGCAGCCAGCGCTCTTAACCTCTAAGCCAACTCTCCAGCCCTCTTCATTTATTTGGAGACAGGGTCTCTCATTAGCCTGGAACTCATCTACTAGGTTAGGCTGGTTGGCCAGTGAGTCCTGGGAATCAGGGGCCCCCTACCCCAGTCTCTCCAGCACTAGCATTACAAACACAGGCCACCACGCCTAGCTCTTAAAAAGAAAGGGTTCGGGAGATAGAACTCAGAACACTACAGAATGAGCCATTTCCCCAGCCCCATGTCAGTTTCACATAATAAATTCAAAGATAAAAATTTAAAGCTGGACTTCTCTGAATTCAAACATATGATCTTAGCCCTATGCAGCCCCAAACAATGTCCTTTCTATTCAGTGTTCAGAAGCAGAAATTGCATCCTTGCTGTGGGGCCATGACTTGGCAAAGGACATAATTTAATAGTTTTGAATCTTACTGATTTCACACTGATTCCAGGAAAGAAGCCGTTGATGACAACATGAATGGAATCTTGAAGCATGGTGGTTCGAAATTTTTCTAGTAAATCTCTCTTGGACCCCAAACCGTAGAGCACAATGTTGAACCCAAGGCTGTAAGGAAAGATAACATCCATAAAATGAAAGGTTAAGACTTCTGACCTCCAGCTTTATTACCAATCAGCTTAAGCTTACACGGATTGTAGAAAGAAAAGCAGAAAAGAATAAAGGATGAAAAGAAAAGTCAGCCATGGGGTGTGTACTATAATCCCAGCACTTTGGAGACAGAGGCAGGAGAACTGCTCTTATCTTGGAGTCAGCCTGGTTTACAAAGCAAGTTCTGGGCTAGCCAGGGCTACACAGTGAGGCTCTGCCTCATAAATATAAAGATAAACAAATGGATAAAATTAAAAGGCATCTACACAGTTAAATTGTTGGTTCCCTAGAACACAGTCTATATGAGAGCTCACAGCTCCAGCTTGTTCTGCAGCTTTCTCTGCAGACCTGGAGGTAACAGTGACTATTGCCATCCTGTACCATTTCAAACAGGCTAAGGAAAGTGGGAATTAACAGTGAACCGTACTACAACAATGAACATCCGGCAGTAACACTGTTAGCCGGAAGGTTTTCTGGTAGGAAAGTAGTGTATCCTTCTAGAAGGACTACAATACTGGGGAAGTATCCTTCTAGAAGACTACAATACTGGGGAAGTATCCTTCTAGAAGACTACAATACTGGGGAAAGTATCCTTCTAGAAGACTACAATACTGGGGAAGTATCCTTCTAGAAGACTACAATACTGGGGAAGTATCCTTCTAGAAGACTACAATACTGGGGGAAGTATCCTTCTAGAAGACTACAATACTGGGGAAAGTATCCTTCTAGAAGACTACAATACTGGGGAAGTATCCTTCTAGAAGGACTACAATACTGGGGAAGTATCCTTCTAGAAGGACTACAATACTGGGGAAGTATCCTTCTAGAAGACTACAATACTGGGGAAAGTATCCTTCTAGAAGACTACAATACTGGGGAAGTATCCTTCTAGAAGACTACAATACTGGGGAAGTATCCTTCTAGGAAGGACTACAATACTGGGGAAGTATCCTTCTAGAAGACTACATACTGGGGAAAGTAATCTTCTAGAAGACTTACAATACTGGGGAAGTATCCTTCTAGAAGACTACATAACTGGGGAAGTATCCTTCTAGAAGACTACAATACTGGGAAGTATCCTTCTAGAAGACTACAATACTGGGGAAGTAATCCTCTAGAAGACTACAATACTGGGAAGTATCCTTCTAGAAGACTACAATACTGGGGAAGTATCCTTCTAGAAGACTACAATACTGGGGAAGTATCCTTCTAGAAGACTACAATACTGGGGAAGTATCCTTCTAGAAGACTACAATACTGGGGAAGTATCCTTCTAGAAGACTACAATACTGGGAAGTAATCCTTCTAGAAGTACAAATACTGGGAAGTATCTCTAGAAGACTACAATACTGGGGGGAAGTATCCTTCTAGAAGACTACAATACTGGGAAAGTATCCTTCTAGAAGACTACAATACTGGGGAAGTATCCTTCTAGAAGACTACAATACTGGGGAAGTATCCTTCTAGAAGGACTACAATACTGGGGAAGTATCCTTCTAGAAGGACTACAATACTGGGGAAGTATCCTTCTAGAAGGACTACAATACTGGGGAAGTATCCTTCTAGAAGACTACAATACTGGGGAAGTATCCTTCTAGAAGGACTACAATACTGGGGGAAAGTATCCTTCTAGAAGACTACAATACTGGGGAAGTATCCTTCTAGAAGACTACAATACTGGGGAAAGTATCCTTCTAGAAGACTACAATACTGGGGGAAGTATCCTTCTAGAAGGACTACAATACTGGGGAAAGTATCGTTCTAGAAGGACTACAATACTGGGGAAGTATCCTTCTAGAAACTACAATACTGGGGAAAGTATCCTTCTAGAAGGACTACAATACTGGGGAAAGTATCCTTCTAGAAGACTACAATACTGGGGAAGTATCCTTCTAGAAGGACTACAATACTGGGGAAAGTATCGTTCTAGAAGGACTACAATACTGGGGAAGTATCCTTCTAGAAGACTACAATACTGGGAAAGTATCCTTCTAGAAGACTACAATACTGGGGAAGTATCCTTCTAGAATAAAAAAAAAATCCTACAAAAAAAATGGACCTTTAAGGCAAATACTGGGGAAGTATTGTTCTAGAAGGACCACAATACTGGGGAAAGTATCCTTCTAGAAGACTACAATACTGGGGAAGTAGGGAAGAGGAACAAGACTGTAAAGGATGAACTGACGTGCAGGAAACTGTACGCATGTCAGAAGAACAGAATATAGAGACCGAGGAATGTGGAAAATGACAGGAAAATGCAACCACACAGGATGCCTGACATGTCCAATGCTAGAAAGGAGGCAGGTGGAGGGACTGGTTCATGTATGTTCAGTTTTTACTAGGGCATACAAGGGGGATGTTCAACATAACATCCAGTAGTTCCAGCTACTGCTGCTGCAGAGTAATGTCAGGTTGGACTACAGTGCCAGGGGTCATTCACTTAAAAAGAGCAACAACAGAAGCTGAGACAGAGGATGAATGGGACCAACTCCAAATCTGTAATTATCTACAGAAGCCCATCAACAAACCATCACTTATATAAGGCCCCTAGACATGCACGACAGCCAGACAGAAGAGGAAAGATACCCCCTGGGAGATACTGCAAGGCCAGAGTAGCAGACACCTCCAAGGAAATGCACAGAGCGGTTTTGCCACTCAAGTAGGGACAACAGGTCTAGACTGGGCAGCAAAGCCAAGCTTGAGCTGACATACTGGAAAAAGGAAGAACAGGTAGGCTGAAGGTGGGATCAAAAAGCAAAGAGCTGCCGTACAAATCTACAATGTACACATCCACAGCTACCAAGAAAACTGAGGTCTTTGTGGGAAAAGAGGAACCCAGCATCGGCAGGAGGTAAAAGTGGAAACTTCTGTTCTCACAGCTGCACCCGAGGGCCTGGTTTCTGACCGCTTTTTGTCCTTGTCCCCTCTCCAATGGCATCCCCTCCATGTTCTCCTCTCCTCCCTCCCCCTGGACTGGACCCGATGCCTCACAAATGCAGGCACACACTCTTCCTCTGTTTGCAGTCTGAACCGCCTTGTGAAGTTGCCCAGAACTGTCTTCCTCAGGGACTCTGCTGTGTGTTAGCGTGTGGGCATGTTTTCTTCAGTGTGCAGCCAACACCTATAGCTACAGCTATTTACTTCTGAATTTGTGACTGTGGCCCAAGCCGGCTGTGAATTTACTGCGGTAACTAAGGGTGACCTTGACTCTATCTCGATCCTCCTGCCTCTCGACATCAACTGAAAGGGATTATAGGTGTGTGCCCTCACACCAGGCTAAGAGCCTCCTGAAACAAGTATAAAAGTTTGAAAATTAATAAGGTCTGATTTAATTACTCTTCTAGATAATTTTCTTTCTTTCATATATATAATTTTTTTGTTTTTTGGTTTTTCAAGCCAGGTCTAGCCCTGGCTATCCTGGAAGTTGATGCAAAGACCAGGCTGGCCCCAAACTCAAAAGATCCATCTGACTCTGCCTCCCGAGTGCTGGGACTAAAAGTATCTGCTACCACACCTAGGGTCTTCTAGACAGCTTAATGGAAAGTAAAATTGTAACTAAAGCATATTAAAAATAAAATTAAAATATTTTAAGAAATAATTTTAAAAGGTAAATACATAACAAATGTCATCATGCTCTGAAAGTACATATACACAGAAATACATTAAAATAAAATATATTTGCCAGGCAGTGGTGGTGGCGCTCGCCTTTAATCCCAGCACTCAGAAGGCAGAGGCAGGTGGATCTCTGTGAGTTCGAGTCCAGCCTGGAATACAGAGTATGTTCCCAGATAGGCTCCAAAGCTACATAAAGAAACCCTGTCTCAAAAAAACAAAACAAAGACAAAAACAAAAAATAAAGTAAAATGAAACATAACCTACTTCTCTTGGAAACAGGGACTTGCACTGTGGCGGTCTGAGTAAGGTCAGCCCTCCCAGGCTCATATGTTTGAGTGTTCCATCACAGAGGGGCACTATTTGAAAGGATTAGGAAGTGTGACACTGGGGGTGGACTTCGAAGTGTCAAGGGCCCAAGCCAAGTCCAGTGTCTTTCTCTTCCTGATGTTTACAGACCCAGGTGTAGACCTCGTAGCTTCTCCATGTCTGCCTGCATGCCACCAAGGCCCCACCACATGATTAAGGACTAAATCTCTGAGACGGTAAGCAGTCCTAATTAAATGCTTTCCTTTGTAAGAGTGCCCTGCAGCCAGGCAATGTGGCGCATGACTATAATCCCAGCACTCGGGAGGCGGACGCAGACGGATCTCTCTGTGAGTTCGAGACCAGCTTCGTCTATAGAGTGAGTTCCAGGGCAGGCACCAAAGCTACAACAGAGAAAGACTGCTTTGAAAAAACAAGAACAAAAAAACAAAGAGTTGCCTTGGTCAGGATGCCTCTTCCCCACAACAGAACACTGAGACACGTGTAGTCTAGGCTGGCTTTAACTTGTTATGCAGCCAGAGATGACCTTCAAGTCCTGGTCCTTTTGCTTCCAACTTCCAAGTACTGAGATTTAAATCTAAAATCTAACTGACATGTTTATTAATCTTTTTTATCATTATTTTTTTTTTTATGTGTCTGGGTATTTTGCCTGAATGTACATGTGTGTGAGTGAGGGTGCTGGATCCCCCGGAGCAGGAGTTACAGTGGTGAGCTGCCATATGGGTGCTGGGAACCTTAGCCACCACCTCTGAAAGAGCAGCCAGTGCTCTTAACCACTGAGCCATCTCTCCAGCACCACACTTAATAATCTTGACAACATCTTTTTTTCAAGACAAGGTTTCTCTGTGTAGTACTGGCTGTCTTGAAACTCACTCTGTAGACCAGGCTGGCCTCGAACTTAAGAGAGTCACCCATCTCTGCCTCATGAATGCTGGGATCAAAGGTATGCACCACCACTCCGGACTCACAACTTTTATAAAAGACCACAGAATTTCACAGGATTGGAGAGATAACTTAGGAGTTAAGAGCAGTGAAACCTTGTCTCAAAAAAACAAAACAAAACAAAAAGCAACAACAACAACAACCAAACAGAAAAGGAAATGAAATATACTTTTGGGTAGTACTGGGAATTAAACCGAAGGCCTCACATATGCTATGTAAATGCTCTATCACTGAGCTATATCCCCAACCTGAAAATCAAATAGAGCAAATACAGTTTCTGGTTTGTTTTTTGAGACAGGGTCTCTCTATGTATTCCTGGTTGGCCTAGAATTCACAGAGATCACCTGCTTCTTCCTCCCAAGTGTTGGGATTAAAGGTGAGTATCGCCACACCTGGCTGCAAATTAAGTTTCAACACAGACTGATACACATTACCCTTCATTGCACAGGGTGCACAGTGGTAATACTTCCTAGACACACATTACCCTTCATTGCACAGGGTGCACAGTGGTAACACTTCCTAGACACACATTACCCTTCATTGCACAGGGTGCACAGTGGTAACACTTCCTAGACACACATTACCCTTCATTGCACAGGGTGCACAATGGCAATACTTACTGCAGCTGTAGCATCCATTTCTGAAACAACTTTTCATGCTGCTGATTTAACTGCGCAATTTCAGCAGAAAAGGAAGGCGAGAATTTGCTCAGTAAGTTACGCAGAGTTTTCTTTAAAAAAAGAGAAAAGAAATAATTACTGGAGATACTGACTTAAATCAGGTATGGAAATAAGTAAACCAATTGAATATAAAAAATTCTTCAAACATAACTTAAATACTTGTTTAATTAAGAACTGGTTTTAAAGACTTGATTATTTTTAGCCAGGTGGTGGTGGTGCACGCCTTTAATCCCAGCACTCAGGAGGCAGACAAAGTGAGATCCAGGACAGCCACCAAAACTACACAGAGAAACCCTGTCTCAAAAAACCAAAAGATTATTTTTATGTGTATGAGTGTTTTTGTACATAACTGGTGCCTGGAGAGGTCAGAAAAGGGCATCAGATCCCCTGGAATTGGAGTTTTAAATGGTTGTGAGCTACCGTGTGGATGCTGGGAGCTGAATCTGGGTCCCCTGCAAGAGGAAGTGCTCTCAATGACTGAACCATGTCTCCAGCCCCTCTTAAAGTTCTTTTGATTTTAAGTATATAACAATATAAAATTTTGCTAAGTTTGCCTAGAACCATTTAAATGATTACGACAAACTCCAAATATAAAGCTTTAATTTCCAAAAATATAGTTACTGTAAGATAATCTGTTTCCCAATTTTCACAACAAATTCAGACAGACAAAAACCAAATCAAAGGTAACAAAAAGCCAATTACACCTCCCAAACCTATGGGTTCAGGGCTGCTGCTTAGCAGTAGGAAGTATGAGACATTAAGAAAACAAAACAAAAACCAAACCTATAGATTTGAAGTTATAAAAAGTGAGGTATCAATTCAATATAAATTTTTGGAAAACATCCAAGTTTCTTTATAATTCACCAGTAAGATTGTCAGCTTTTGTTTTTGTTTTTTTTTCTTTTTTCTTTTTCTTGGATTTTTTGTTTTTTGTTTTTCGAGACAGGGTTTCTCTGTGTAGCTTTGTGCCTTTCCTGGAACTCGCTTTGTAGACCAGGCTAGCCTCGAACTCACAGAGATCCACCAGGCTCTGCTTCCCGAGTGATGGGGTTAAAGGCGTGCGCCACCACTGCCTGGCCTTTTTCTTCTTTTTTCAAGATAATGTTTTCTGTATAGCCCTGGCTGTCCTGGAACTCACAGAGATCCCCCTGAGTCTGCCTACCGAGTGCTATGATTAAAGGCGTGTGCTATCCCAGCTTTAACCCTAACCTTAGAGGGTATCTGCTTTCCTACTTCTTACATCTCTGTCATCACCATAAGAACATGCCTCAGCTACCTGACTAGTCCAACAAGGAGGACAGACACGGGACATTTCCTAGATCTGCTAACCTTCAGCTAACCCACAGACAGGAGGAAGAAACGGCATGCTGTGCCTGTAACTCTCTTCTCTCATCATTAACAGACACTTCTTACATTCTCGTAGATTATCTGCTCAAAGGTCTTCCTTTGACCTTCAAGCCACTTACCCTCTCTCATGTTGCTTATATAAAAACAGATGGCAAATATCAGTATTATTTCTTTTTTGGAAAATTTGTTCTATTTATTTACTGCATGTAAGTGCTCATGTGTGTGTATATGAATGGTGGTACGTTTCCATGTGGACTCCAGAAGTGGTATCTTCCTCATTCACTCTCAGTCTTTGTATGTTCATGTACCATCTGTGCTTGTGGTGCCTAGAGGCCAGAATAGGACACCAGATCCTCTTGAGCTAGAGATACAGAGTTGTGAGCAGCTAATATGGGTCCTCAGCAAGAGCGGTGCTTCTAACTGCTGAGCCAACTCTCCAGTCCCTGTCCTTAGTTTTTGATAGGGATTCTTCTATTTTTTAAATTTACTTTATTATTTTAAATGTGCATATGGTATGTATGTATGAATGCAGATTCATGGGTACCATGGCACATCTGTGGAAGTGAGCCAATAACATTCTCTTCTTGGGTTAAAATTATTAGCCCCACTGTCCTGTGTAGACATTTGTTTTTTCTTTAATTATGGGGGAAGGTATGTCCAAGTAGGCCTCCCATGGAGGCTAGAAGAGGGTACTGGGTCTCCTGGAGCTACAATGACAGGTGGTCCTGAGTCACATGGGTGCTGGGGACTGAGCTTTGTCCTCTGTAAGAACAGTACATACGTTGAACTCCTGAGCCATCTTCCCAGCCCTTAAGCCTACTGAAAGACTGTCACTCAATGGTTACATCCTGTGTTAAATCCCAACAAGGACAGATGTGCTGGGCTTTTTGTAGCATGAACTAATGGAGACACAGTGCAAGTTCACGTGTTCCCTCAGTGCACTCTGCACCTCCTCCAAAACAGCCAGGGAGACATCCTCCACACTTCTGCAAAGGGGTGGCAGTGCCAGCCAGGCTGCAGACTGTCTGCAGACCAATGTGAAGGTCAATGAAGGGCATGGGGTTGAGTGAGGGACTGACAGGAGCTCATGGCTGTCAAACCCATGACCTCACCTCAACAGTTATTTCAAATTCCGAGAAAGAAGGAATAGAAGAAAAAAAGTAAAATTACGTCAAACAGACGTCTAGCCACTCAGCTATTTGCAGTTCAGGCAACAAATATCCAATGACCACAACACATGAACTTCTGCTTTATTCGACCAGGGAAATAATTCTGCTCCGGCTCACGTCTTCTCCCAACCTACTGGTCACATATTTCCAGGTCACAATAAACAAAAAGCTGACAATACTCTCCCAGCATACCTGGTCCAGTTTAGCCCTCCTCAGCTTCTGCAGGGTTCTGTCAGATGTTAAAACTTTTGAACTGCTATGGGCTTCAAAATATTCTTCTACCAAGTCACTCTGAAATGGACAAAGTAATGTCAGATTTAAGTAATTTCAGACCTTTATACTGCATAAAATCTACATAGCAATTAGTTAAAATTGGGCCCAAGAAATCTTCCTGTCTCAGCTGGGAAATACAGGTGTGTGTCAACAAGCCTAACTAAAATACCATATTATTTTTAAAAAAAAATAGTATACAGGTCAAGGATCAAAGATATTTAATCCCACCATCAGAGTAACTCTGATGAAAATATAATTTAGAGATCATACTAATTGGCAGGGTGTGGTGGTGCATGCCTTTAATACCAGCACCTGGGAGGCAGAGGCAGGGGGATCTCTGAATTCAAAGTCAGCCCAATCTACATACAGGACAGGCAGAGCTACGTAATAGAGACCTATGTATGTTACGTTACTGATCATGAGTAAGCCCCAGAACTGAAAAGGAAAGTCCAAAGACAGAAACAGCTATGTGTGGGAATTCATGGGTAAAGCTAAGAACAAACAAACAAAAGGAATTATTCTGTTTCAACCAAATGATTCCTAAATTACAATATAGAATTTGACTTTTATGTTCAAAAGGAGATTATTCCTAATCAAGACCTCTGCTTCTCCTCAGATAATCTCAGTTGTTCCTCTAGTTACTTAGTGCTGATGAAGTATCACGGGGAAAAAAAGAACCAATACCAAGGTGAAAACAAAAGACTTGTCACTTCAGTAAAATGGATCAATACCTACTTTTCTGATTGGAGGCAGGATTAACCTCTGGGGTGGCAGAGAAGTGGACGACTACTGATACAGTCTGGTTCCTAAACTGTCCTGAATCCTCACAGACAGCAGCAGGACAATGAGCCTACTGCAGAAGCAGCGTGAAGCAGAAAGTGACGGAGCACAGATCAGGAGGTGAGGCAGGAGGACTGACTACACTCGAGGCCAGCCTGGGCTCACACCACTCTTGCAAATAACTCGGCATGGATCAGCAGTCGGGTCCCTACCACCAACCATCACTACCACAAAAACAAAACTATGAAAAGGAAGTACTGAGAAGTTTCTCAGCAGAGTCCAATCACTGTTTAGGTCAGTTTTCAGACAACTGAACTGGGATGTTACCGTTAGCGCATCTCTGTAGTACTGATCATGAATAACAATTCAGGGTGTAAAGCTACGAAGATATAGAGACGCTGAGAAAACAAGGGCCGATCTCTGCGCAGCCCTGTCCGCTCCGGCAGCCCACCAGAAGGCATCCCAGACAGTTCTCCTCAGGCCCACGGCTCCTCACTCACTGCTTTGTCTCTTTTCATTTTCTTAGCTGGGGTCCCTCTGGAGACAGGCGCTGCAGGTCCTCCACTCTGGACCCGACTCTTCCGAGGGAGCCCAAGCTCACTAGTGTCCTCCTCTTCCTCCCGCTCTGAGTCGGAAGCAGAGTACCCACTTTCACTGTCATCATGAGATGTCGGCACTGAAGAAGAATAAAGCAATGGGAAAACTGATGGGTCCAAGAAGAGCTATTTGAGGACAATCCAGAATGTGGGCTTTGAAGGAAAGATTTTTTTCTTAATTTATTTATTTTTATTTTATGTACATTGGTGTTTTGACATAGGTGTCCAGTCTCCTGGAACTGGAGTTACAGACAGTTGTGAATTGCCGTGTGGTTGCTGGGAATTGAACCCAGAGCTCTTAACCACTGAGCCATCTCTCTGGCCCCCAAAATAAGAAATTTTTAATTACAGTTTTGTCATTACTTGCTCATGATTTCACAGCTAATTATATAGATTCTCTAAGCACTACTTTCTCCACTTACCAGATGAGGGTAAACATGCCTAACTAATCTACTGGAAAATTATATTGGAAGGAACTATTTGTGTGCATGTAATGAATACTCCTGTGTGTATGTGTGGGGGTGGTATGTATTTGTGTAGGTGCCCATCTATGCATGTATCATGGAGGCCTGCAGTTGATCTAAGAGTCTTGATTACTCCCTCACCTTATATATTGGGCAGGCTCTCCTGCTGAACCCAGAGCTTGCAGCTTGCTCTGGGGATTGTCTTAGCTACCCATGCTGGAATAATAGACGGGTTCCCCGTCCACCTGTTTCTCTATGGGTTCTGGGGATTAGAACTCTCATTCTTGTGCTTATAAAGCAAGTGCTTTATACGGTGAACCATCTCTCCAGCACCTGAAATACATCTAAAGCAACTAATAATGTCAGTTAAATACATCTGAAACAACCAATAATGTCAGTTATACTCAATATTTTCTCTTGCTAACAGAACTAACTCCATTTCCTGGACAGTGAGGTCATGTGCCCACTATATAGTAAGAAGTTATGATCACCATCTTTTCCCTCTGCCAAAACCCGCGTTCCTTCCCAGCCTTGCACCTCCGTTGGCTATGTACCACTTGGACACCAAGACTGGGGAAGTTGGCTGAAGCTTCTAAGAAGGATTCCCTCGCACAGGGAGGACATTTCCCACTTATGCCACGGAAACTATTCTGAACATGAAGGTCAAGCTCAAGATGAAAACTCAGTGGCAAAGTGAAGACTGAAAGAAGGAAGGCCGTCAATTAATGATACTGCTGAGCTGCTGTACCAACCATGAAACTTGTATCTGTGGATACTTTATGCTGTGAGTTAACGGTCTTCAATTATTAGTGTAGAAATGTTTATAATGCACACCGCTCCACCCCACAGCTGATTCACAAATTCTACCCTTTTACAGACCACTATCACTCCCCCCACCCTCCCAGAAACAAGAGCTCATTTTATACTCCCCAACTAAAGATATCACTAGCTTTACATTCCACAGTAAATTTAGAATTATGTTTAGGGGCTGCAGAGATGACTCAGTAGTTAAGAGCACATACTGCTCTTCTGGAGGATCTGAGTTCGATTCCCAGCACCCACATCAGGTGGCTTACAACTGTCTGTTGTTACAACTCCTGACATTACACCTAGTATATAAATGAAGTTGAAGACAAAGAGAAGAACCAGTAAGTGGTCATCCAAAGACTGGAAAACCAAGCAGTTGATACACAGAACTTGTATACTTTACCACCATTGTCTCTGATTTAGTTAGTTTTTATAAAAAACTTCATGTTGTTAGGCATGCTTGTAATCTCAACATTGTGAGATTACAGGTAGAGGTTGGATGATGAGGAGTTCAAGGCCAGGCAAGTCTATATAGTGAGTATGAAGCTAGCCAGGGCTACATGAGATCTTGTCTCAAAAATCAAACAAACAACAAAACTTCACATAAAAAGAAATACATACCAATTATTCTTTTTCTTAGACTACGAGGTGGTGTTGACAGAAATTCAGTTTTGTTACTGTTCTGTTTAAAATTTAAAAAGCACAGTAAGTAATATGAATAATTAATATTATAATATAACCAATCCCAGAAGTAAAAAATACTAAAGAAGAGAAATATGTTGAGCTAGATGAGTCAGTAGTTCCTAGCACTACAAGACAAGAACAAATGAATTTGCTGAAATGAAAAAAGAAATACACAAGTTCTGGGGCTGGACAAGGCACCACTGGCAGGAAGCCAAGGGGGCTGGAGAGGAGGCGGGTTCTGCAGGGCAGAGCCACAAAACCTGCCTTCTGTCTAAAACACTCCTTTGCTCTGCCCCATCATGCCCTGGGAACCCTTGTTCCTACACTCACTTTTCAGTCACTGTGACACAAGCAGGCTAAAACAAAGTCTGGTACCCTCTCCTTTGCATGGCCTGAATGGCCCCAAAGGCTCCTACATTTGAATGCCTGGTCACCAGGGGGTAGGACTCTGATCCTAGGATCAGGAGGTGTGGCCTTGTTTGAGAAAGTGGCTTTGACATTTCAAAAGCCCATGCCAAGCCCAGTCTCCTCTCTGCTTGTGATGAGGATGTAGCTCTGAGCCTACTGCCATGTTCCCTGCCATGTTCACAATAAAGCATCTGAAACCGTAAGCAAGCCCCCAGTTAAATGCTTTCTTTATAAGAGTCGCCTTGGTCATGGTGTCTTCTCAATAATAGAACAGTGACTGAGACACTTTTCAAATTCTCTTACTTGTTTTCATTTTCTGTGTTCTCTAGATTACAGGGGCTTAAACCCAAGTGACAAGTAGATTACAAAGCTCTCTTATACAGACAGCCCGACAGCCCGACAGCCCTCTTGGATAGGCATTCACCCTGAGTGCTAGCTGTAACATGGCACCCAACAAAGGAACTCCAAAGTTTCTGGTAATATCAGGTGCTCCTTCCCTTCTACTTTATTTATAAAAAGTATGTATTTATTTTATGTGTATGTGTGCCTGGGTGTATATGGATGTGCACCATACATGTAGGTATGTGCAGGAGGCTGAAGAAGTCATCAGATCATCAGATAGATAGCCCAGGAACTGGAGTTACAAGCAATTATCCACCCTGTAGGTGCTGGGAACAAATCTGGGTCTTTAGTAAGAGCAGTTAAGTGCTTTTAACAGCTATTTCATTTTTTTTTCTTGTGCAGGTCCATCCTTTTATTTGTGCAGGTCCATCCTACTAAAGTTATTTTAAGATTGAGAATTGAAGTAATCTACATCTATATGGCTAAATTATCAAGTCTGAGAACTTATAACACCCATATCAAAATAAGTTTGAAAAATTCGAATATACCCCTCAAAACACGACTCAGTATTCCCTGTTGGTTATAGGAAATTTCTACAAATCACTTTTTCTAGTCTGCTGACATAAACCATTACTCCCTAAGACAAACAGCTTGTTTATCCCCTCTCCTCAGTCAACAGAAATTTCATAAAAACCTAACCAGAGGGCTTTCATCCTATCAAAAAGAGAGAGATGCCTACTGAGCACAAATTCTAGACACTTCCCCATTTTGTAAAACAGAACTGACAAACATAGAGCACATCCACAGGGATACACACAAGCGAGAGTCTACAGTCCTTTCTGCTACAGGTGCTGTCATGTAGGCATTTCAGTCCAAACAAAACTCCAGCCGACAGTTTCAAGTCAGGCATAATAATAAATACAGTTCACTTTCCAGGTGTGCTGATAATAAATATTTACATTTTAAAAGTTTCTTTTTCCTTTTTAAAAAGGTGCAGCATGTTTGCGTACACAGAACATAGGAAAACTCAGGTGGTATGAACTCTGGTGGTATGAACTCTGGTGGTATAAACTCTGGTGGTATAAACTCTGGTGGTATAAAATCTGGTGGTATAAAATCTGGTGGTATACACTCTGGTGGTATAAAACACCCTTCTGTATTCAGGACTGCCATCCTCGAGACACTAACGCGGCGAACTCCCTCAGGGTGATATTCGAGTGCACTCCTCAGAACACTGTATCTATTGTATCTAGTAAGAAGTAGTGCTATCCAGTGTCTCCAGCTCATAAGACATCATCAGAATGCAGTAATGTAGCTCTAATCTTGCTTAAATCATAGAAAAAGGTTGGTTTGTTTGTTTGAGACAGGATTTTTCTGTGTAACAGTCCAGGCTGTCCTGGAACTCATTCTGTTGACCAGGCTGGCCTCGAACTCACAAAGGCCTGCCTCTGCCTTCCAAGTGCTAGGATTAAAGAAGTGTGCCACCACTGCTCAGCTGTAAAAAGTTTTGTTTTTCTTTTTTAAAATGAAAGAAAAACCACATTAGTTATTTACTGAGGGCGGTGGACAGACAGGAATGTATGTCTCTGTATGTATGTGAAGGTTAGAAAATATGGGGGGTGGGGTTGGGGGTGGTGCTTCTCTCCTTTGATCGTGTAGTTCTGAGACAGAACTTAGGTCATCAATCAGGCTCGGTATAAGGTGCCTTTACCTGTAGAGCCATCTCACTGGTCCAATTTTTCCTTTTATAATGATGTAACACAATGAGAAAAGCATTATTAAAGTTAATGGTAGCGGGCTGGAGAGATGGCTCAGAGGTTAAAAGCACCGACTGCTCTTCTGGAGGTCCTGAGTTCAAGTCCCAGCACCCACATGGTGACTCACAACCATCTGTAATGAGATCCGGCGCCCTCTTCTGTATACATAATAAATAAATAAATCTTAAAAAACAAACAAAAAAAATTTAAAAAAAAAAAAGAGAAAGAGAGACATCTGTTTCACAATAAGATGTCTTTAAGATTTATTTTTTTTAAAAAAAAAGTTAACGGTGGCTCCGGCACATCTAACCATTTGTCTACACAGGGCTGTGCTGTCCAGGCCATAACCCTGGGCTTGAACGTCTCTATTCACTTCTTACTGAATGAGCCCCTTTACCTAAGCCAGGCATGTCTAGTTCTATAGTCATTACAGGCTGGGTACAAGTGCCACTGAGGCTTACCCACACCGATGCACCATCACTTGACAAGGCACAGTGAAAAAAAAACAAAATGTCAAGCAGTGGTGGCGCACCCCTTTAATCTCAGCACTTGGGAGGCAGAGGCAGGTGGATCCCTGAGTTTGAAGCCAGCCTGATCTATAGGGCGAATTCCAGGACATTTAGGGCTACACAGAGAAACTCTGTCTTCAAAACAAAACAAAACAAAAACAAACAAAAAAGAAAGAAAGAAAAAAATCACTAAAACACAAAGGAGACAAAAACTATGGATTCCTTTCAACTATCCTGCTGTGAATAAGCCAACAAAGATTTCAAATATACATTATAAAAGTATATAATAATGGATTTAATGGACCAGTCCTCCAAGAAATAAGAGCACATTATATATAAACACAAAACCAAACTCATAAAATTCCTAGACCAGTTCTCCTAAGTTAAAACACCCAGGACAGCTGTGTTACAGCAGAAAGAACACACAGCAGCTATGTCAGGGAAACCTGGGCTAGCTTTCCAGTTTTATTCCAAGTGAGATGAACTCAACAAGTCATTTGATTTTTCTGAAACTCAGATTCTTCATAGTCTGGTATACAACCGGCAAATGTCCTTCAACTACAGTGCTCAGTTGAAACTAAGAGACAAAAAGCTACTGTTCATCATGTCTTGCTTGGTCTCCCTGTTTCCTCAATTGCTTACCTCCAGGTGAACTTTCTCGGAAGTAGAATGCCCTAAATGAAATGAAAGTCACATTTAGTACAAATCTCTTTTTAGATCATGACCTAGGTTTTTTTCGAGACAGGGTTTCTCTGTAGCTTTGGAGCCTGTCCTGGACTAGCTCTGTAGACCAGGCTGGCCTCGAACTCACAGAGATCCACCTGCCTCTGCCTCCCGAGTGCTGGGATTACAGGCGTGCGCCGCCGCCGCCACCACCGCCTGGCCATGACCCAGTTTTGTTGAAAGCAAAGTTGTATTTTTTATACAAAGGCCACCGTATTTTACTAATTCCTCATTTAACCACAGGCTAACGATCACTAAGAATCCTATGACATCCCTACCAGTGAAAACATTCTGTAGCGTTCTAGTAGGAAAACAAACGAAGACCTGAGCCTTTTCCATTTTGATTAGAAAGTGTACTGCTTATCTTGGTTGGAATGGGTCATTCAAAAATAACAAGCCACTCACTTCCAAACTCTAAAAGCCTTATTTCATAGTATGTGCCAAAGCCAAATCTTCCATGAGACACTGGCTAGCTCAGACCAATGATTGTTTTTAGCTGCCTGTTGATTATCACCAGGTCAGATGCACAGATGACTTTTTGCATCTGATATTGATGCTGTATTGGCTGATAAATATAGACACGTTAAAGCAGATGGGATTTTTAAAATTACATTCTGTTGAGTGGATTTTCAGAGTAGAAAAACATATATGAAAATTCACTGATTAAAAAAAAAAGCAGCACAGACCATGTTGATGCAACTATGAAAGTTCTTCAAAGAAATGTGATGGTGTCTTACCTTTGCTTTTTTGAGTGTTTTTCGTAATTTCAGAAACATTCTTTGAGTCAAGCGGAACAACTTTTCTTGGCTTTTTTGCTAGTTCTAGAGCTGCAATCAAGGGGGAAAGCACCTTTGTTGAACATCAGGTTCAGAGGGAAGTAGCTGTCACTCACATGAGCTCTTTAAAACAAAACCTGCACATTACTTTCATCAGAAGGACAAATAAGTCTACCCATATTAAGAGTACTGATAGCCGGGCAGTTGTGGCACACGCCTTTAGTCCCAGCACTCGGGAGTCAGAGGCAGGTGGATCTTTGTGACTTCCAGGCCAGCCAGGGCTGTTACACAGAGGAAACCCTGTCTCAAAAAAACAAAAACAAAACAAACAAACAAACAAACAAAAACCCAAAACAAAACCAACATGAAAGAAAAAAAGTACTGCTTTTTGTTGTTGTTGTTGTTATTTTGGTTTTTTTTGTTTTGTTTTGTTTTCCAGACAGGGTTTCTCTGTGTTGTTTTGGTGCCTGTCCTGGATCTCACCTGGCCCTGCCTCCTCAGTACTAGAACTAAAAGTGTGCACTATGCCTGGCTGCCTTCCTTTTCTTATATATATTGTAGCCACAACCTCCTGAGCAGATGCAGGGCAAGAAGTTGGGATCTAAAAGTGAAAACTGTATGTAGTTAAAATTTTAAATTTTCCATGAAGAGTGGTTGGTGCTCTTGTATTTAAAACATGAATGATTCATAAAATATAATATGGTGTTGGGCAGATGGTTGCTTCTTTGGTGAAGGACCAAATGAAATAGTTGGCTTTTAGGTGACATTTTAAATAAAACATCGATCGAATCTGTATTTCAACGATGCTTACACTCTCACTGTGACAAGCATGTGGAAAATGAGCCTATGTGAGGAAACAGGTTTATCTTACTTCTTTTGTTCTAAGATTTATCTTTATCGTTTTTAATTGTGCATGTGTTAATATGCAAGTGCAGATGCCCACAGCAGCTGGGGCATCAGACACCCCACAGCTGGAGTTACAGGTGGTTGTGAGCCACCTGATGAGGGTGCTAAGAACCAAACCTGGGTCCTCTGCAAAGGCAGTACCTGCTCTTAACTACTGAGACACTGTCTAGCCTATTTCTTTTATTCTTTAAGTGGAGAAAGTATCTGCATTTAAATTTAGGTCATTTGACTGGCCTATATGCCCTTACTTAGTGTTAGAATTTTTATCTTCTGATTTTGAAATGTAGCTAAGATGCTCCACAAGTTCGACTTCCTTTTCTTAATTTCCTGCTCTATGCAAATCACTAGGTGTTTGCTGCTGTTATAGTTTGTTTGCTTTTCACGGTCTTGTTTTTTAAGACTTCCTTTGACTTTGGCCAGACAAGCTTCTTTTTGTAGTAGACAGCAGTTACTGCAGAGATCCAGCTCTCTACCCAATAGTACAGAACTATTGAATGCAAAGGAAACATCAAAAAGGGCAGTAAAATACCTTTTGTTGGTTTTTTGGAGACAGGTCCTTGCTTAGCCCAGACTGGGTTCAAAGCTACTTTGTAGCTGAGAATAGTCCTGACTTCTGATCCTCCTGCCTCTAACTAGTGTACTAGTTACTAGAGTAACTAGTGTAGTTAGTGCTAGGGCTACAAGGATGCACTAATACACTTGGTTAATAAAGAATTCAAGAGGGAAAAGAACAAGACAATATCCGATACACGACGGGGGGAATCCTTCCTGGCTGCCTTAATTTCAGCATGTACAAAAACCTTTACAAAGCACAGTGGCCGGGACACTTCCCTTCCCCTGCATCCTTCCGTCTACACTCTCCATTCTAGTCCACAGCACTTCTGCCTATCAAAATGCAGCTCCAGAAACTACAGGGTTATTCTGGAACCCATTCTTTTCTGACTCTAGGTCCTCGGAGCTTCTCGCTTTCACTCTGGCACACCTATGTGTACTCCAGGAACAGCCAGTCCACAGGACAACAAGCACTTTCTCAGCGACAAATCTGCTCGGGGAAAGTCCTTCCTTAAAAGCGCCCTTGACGGGGCTGGAGAGATGGCTCAGTGTGTAAAGGCACTTGCCACCAAGCCTGATGACCCGAGTTGATTATAGGACCTATGATGCAAGAAAGTATCAACTCCCACAGGTTGTCCTTGAACTCATACACACATGCTGCGGTCCTCATGTGCGCATACATGCACAGCCATCAACACACAAATAAATGAAGCTATTAAAAAGAAAGACCATTCAGTGACTTCACAACCTATCCAAAAATGAAATACATACACCCTTGTTTGATATACAGGCCTTCCCCCCTCTCTCCTCTAAAACATCTTCATAGATTCTATTCTCCAGTTCATGCTCCATTCATACCCGGTGATTTGCAGAAATGTAAATAGGTCTTTTTTTTTTTTTTTAATTTGTTTCCTTTATGTATATGGTACTCTAACTGCATATATACCTGGATGCTGAAGAGGGCATCAGGTCCCATTACAGATGGCTGTGGGCTACCATGTGGGTGCTGGGATTGAACTCAGGACCTCTGGAAGAACTGCTAACACTCTTAACGGCTGAGCCATCTCTCCAGGCCCCTGATCACTTTTTTTTTAAATTCAGTGTCCCTTTCCTCCTGAATTCTTCACAAATTTCCACTGATTCTTCAAAAGCTGGCCTGGCCACCTTCCATGATTCCACCCCAAAGAATGCCTTTCTACACTGAGCGACCACTGTAGCTTATACACAACTCCACGGACACTGGACAGGAATAGAACGGCACAAGCTCTGAAGTCTAAACCTGGCTCTGCCACGTGTCTGCGAGTTTAATACACATCACAGGCTCCTCTAAACAGACAGGCAGATAGATGTATATTCTGAGCACTGCACTGATCCTGGCATACAGTACTTGGTCACAATAACTTTTATCATTATTATATAAATGACTTTCTTTTTAAGTAAGAGCAGTTCAGGATGCCTTCAAACTTGTGATACTCCTAGTCCAAAGTGCTGGAGTTAAAGGTGCATGATGTCATACCAGCTAATCACACCATTCTTTGAAGAAATGTCTCGTTCTCTAAATTATAAAGACCATTTATTATTTCATCATTGTTTTAGGGAAAATAAGGTGATAATCATGAGAATGTGTCTACAATGACTTATAGGAAACAGAAAAGTAACATACCTAATTTAGCCATCTCTTCAGAGTGTTTTCTTTGTTGAAAAGAATAAACTTTATTCCCACCATCTACAGAAGAGCCATTTTTCAAGGATTCTGAAAAAGAAAATGTAATACACATTGAGGAAAAAGCAAAAAGGTTAAGAAAAAATATAAAATTTTAAATAGCGAAAAATCTAAGTTATACCCCTCATACCTTTCATAAAAGTTTACCAACATATTTATATACACAATATTTTCATATACACAAGAAAAACCAACTAATCTTGCTTATTTAAACATTAACACAAGAAACATGCTATTTATAGATACAATGATTTTCCTCCAGACTGGAGAGATTAATAGACTATGAAAATTAAACCAAGTAGGTAAAAACTGAGTTGTAAAAGGACTAATAACATGTGTAAGGTTATCTTTACTAGTTTTCCGTTAACCTAGTAAAACAAAACCCCCGGGAGTTGAAGACAGGTCAGTGGTTAAGAATGCTTCCTCCAAGCCGGGCGGTGGTGGCGCATGCCTTTAATCCCAGCACACGGGAGGCAGAGCCAGGTGTATTTCTGTGAGTTTGAGGCCAGCCTGGGTTATAGAGTGAGTTCCAGAAAAGGCGCAAAGCTACACAGAGAAACCCTGTCTCAAAAAAAACCACACACACACACACACACACACACACACACACACACACAAAGACTGCTTCCTCCTCTTCTGGAGGATCCGGAGCTTGGTTCCCAACACCTGCATCAGGTATCCACAGCAGATCCAATGCCCTCTGCAGGCCCACAGACACACAGACACAAACACACAGAAAAAAAAAACTCAAAAAATAAAATAAATAAGATCCATGGCGCATGCCTTTAATCCCAGCACTCAGGAGGCAGAGCCAGGGATATCTCTGTGAGTTCAAGGCCAGCCTGGTCTCCAAAGCAAGATCCAGGAAAGGCACCAAAACTACACAGAGAAACCCTGTCTTGAAATCCCAGGGAAGGAATTTATGAATAAAAGATGTCCATTTTCCTGGACACAGAGCTAGCATGAGCTCCTCCGTCAGAGCTCCCTAGACAGTGTCACATGGAAAGTCACAGGGCAATCCAGGGACATGTTCACTTTTTTATAACCAGTTCATTCTCACGGTAAGTACCGCACTGTTCAGTCCATGCTGTGTGTCTTGACACAGCACTCCTCAGGTGACTTAACTTCTATCAGACACTGGGTACCACACTTCTAATGCAGAAGCCCCTGGAAGCTAACTGCAGCAAATGCTCTCACTCAGCAGGCTTTTGTCTTTCCTGTGTTGGAGCCGGATGTGGTGGTATATGACAGCAATTCTAGCACTGGGGAGGAGCCAGGATGGTCAGCAATTCAAAACCAGCCTAGGCTATACAACACCAAGTCTCAAAATATCAATGGAGGAAAAGAAAGGATCCTTGGTTAAAGGCCCCCGTGTTCTTAAAGGTAGGCCAGTGAGATGGTTCAGAGGGCAACGGCATGTGCCGTGAAGTATGGCAACCTGACACTGATCACTGGGACCCACGTGGGAAGGACAGATTCAGTTCCCAAGTGCTCTCTGACCTCCACATCTGAACACACGCAAAATAAATACATGAAATGTAACCTTAAAAAATGTTTGGTGTTTCTTTTTTTGCCAGGTAGTGGTGGCACACGCCTTTAATCCCAGAACTTGAGAGCCAGAGGCAGGCGGATCTTTTAGAGTGGTTCTAGGTAAGTGGGGGCTATATGGTAAGACCCTTTCTGGCAAGAGGTACAGGAGAGAAAATAAAATAAAATAGGAGACTGGGGTTTAGATCAATGAAAAAGCACCTCCCCAGAATATACAAGACCTTATGTTATTATGTCAAAATATTAATAAAAAAAAAAAAAGTTGATTCCACCTGGGTATGTTAGAACAATATCTTCTTTGACCAAGTTTCCAAAAGAAATAATAAATGTATCTAAAGATTTTGCATGAAAATATAGCAAAAGCCCAAAATATCCACTTGTCCAACAACAGGGAACAGGTATTGTACACATATGATGACATGGTCTCTGCAGTCAGAAAAGAATATTCAATAAGGGCTGGGGAGATGGTACAGTCAGTAAGCTGTCTGCTATGCAAGCGTGGGGACCTGAATTCAGATTCCCAGCATACATGTAAGAAGTCAGGTATTGCACCTGTGATCCCAGTGCTGGGGAGGTGGATATACGGGGAGCCCTGGGGCCTGCTGGCCAGTCATTCTAACCATATAACCATATGGCCATAACCAGTAAGCTCCTGGTTTATAAGAGACCCTGCCTTAAAAAAGTGAGGATGGGGGGTTGGGGATTTAGCTCAGTGGTAGAGTGCTTGCCCAGCAAGTGCAAGGCCCTGGGTTCGATCCTCAGCTCCAGAAAAAAAAAAAAAAAAAAAAGTGAGGATGGTTGGAATGCAGCTCAGTTAATAAAACTGTTTGCCAGGAATATACAAAGCCTTGGGTTTTGTCAGGAAGAATGCATGCAGCCAGGCACGGTAGAAACAGGCGACGAAAGGAGGGTCAGAAGTTCAAGGCTGGGGCTAGAGAGATGGCTCAGTGGTTAAGAGCACTGGCTGCTATTCCAGAGGACCTGGGTTCAATTCCCAGCACCCACATGCAGCTCATAACTGTCTGCAACTCCAGTTCCAGGGGATCTGACACCTTCACACCAATGCACATAAAATAAAGTTAAATGATTAAAAAGAAAAAAAAGTTCAAGATCATCTTCAGCTATGTAGTGAATTCAAAACTAGCATGGGCAATGAAATACCCTGGCTGAAAAATAAATGAATGAGTGAATGAATGAGGTAGGCAGTGGTTGTGGAAGAAAATCCAACACTACCCTTCACACACACAACCCAACAAACACATACTTACACACACACAAATAAATATAACTAAAAAATTAGGAGGCTGAGAGATGGCCCAATGGTTAAGATTGTGTACTGCTTTTGCAGAGGACCCAAGTGGGGCTGCTCACAACATCCTGTAAGGCCAGCTTCCAGAGGGACCCAACAGTTCTGGCTTCTATGGGCATCTACACTCACATAGGTGTATGTACATATATAAGAATCCAATTAAAAAAATACTAAATCTTTATCATGTAAATTTATATGTGCACATGACAAACAGAAGGCACACAGGAAATGGTTCCATGTTCTCTGAAGTCTCAAGCATGCTATACCAGTGCTCTATTACTGAGCTAGTAGGCTCTTGGATCTTTTGAACTTTTTCAGATGGGTCTCACTACCCAAGCCAGGTTGGCCCTGAACTCATGCAGGGCAGCAGGCCTCCTGGCTCAGGCTCCTCAGTGGCTGGGATTAAAAACTCCATGCCACCAGTCTAGCTAGATAGGCATTAACAAGGGAAGGTGTGGGGGAAAACTCAGTATTACAAAACCCTGTGGCCCTTCAAAGAATCACATTATAAATATCATTACCTGCTGGAAGTGCTCTTACATGGAAAAAACTTAATTAAACCAAGAAAGCAAGTCTGCGCTCTTGTCTTTTTTCAGTTTGTACATAAATGATATCTAGTATCTCATTATATCTTGTTCTTGTTCTCTACCCCTAACAGAAGCCGTCAAAATTCTACACAGAATACATCCTAAAAGTGTCAACTGCCTAGTCAAGAACACTTAGGAGTCTCTAAATATTCGCTACACCTGAGGGGCAGTGTGGCTCTTTGAGCTGAACTAAATTTGGATTCATTCTTGAAAATCCAGAATAGAGCTGGTATTCCAGGCCTATAATCCCAGCTACTCAGAAGACCAAGACAGGAGGATTCCAAGTTCAAGGCCCCCCTGGACTACAGAGAATTTAGACCAGGGAAACTAAGCCACCAGGTCATTTAACACTGGGTACAAGACTATAAGAAGCATTATCATTTCTGAAGCAAGACAGTGACCTGGAGTAGTCACCTGGCCCATACATACGAAGTGTGAGAGTGATAAGCACAATAAATAAGAAAAGACACACAGAGATGACATAAGTGTTGTTGGGGGGCCACCACCCAGTTCCCAAATAAACCACTCCCAGAGGCTTATTCTTACTTATGAATGCCTGGCCTTGGCTTTGCTTAGTTTCTAGCCAGCTTTCCTTAAATTAACCCGTCTATCTTTTGCCTTTGGGCTTTTCCCGTTCTCTTACTTCTGTAAGTCTTACTCTTTTTTCTTTTTTGTTTTTTTTTGGGGGGTTTTTTTGAGACAGGGTTTCTCTGTGTAGTTTTGGAGCCTATTCTGGAACTCACAGAGATCCGCCTGGCTCTGCCTCCCGAGTGCTGGGATTAAAGGCGAGTGCCACCACCCGGTGTAAATCTTACTCTTAGTCCATGGCTTGCTGTGTAGCTGACTGCTGGAGTCCTTCTCTGGCTCTAGCTCTTAGATCTCTCCTCCCAGATTTCTCCTTCTATATATTCTCTCTGCCTGTCAGCCCCACCTGTCCTTTCTCCTGCCTTGCTATTGGTCAATTCTTTATTAGACCATCAGGTGTTTTACACGGGCACAGTAACACAGCTTCATAGAGTTAAACAAATACAACATAAACAAAAGTAACACACCCTAAAATTTTCTACTACACATAAGGGAAACTAGGAGACCCATTTCCCCACGACTTTTTGACTATTTATTGGGAGATACACTTGCTATCTTATCTAGGCTAGTTTTGAACTTGAACTCTTCCCACCTCAGCCACTCAAAAATTGCTTACAGGAGCTGGTAGCACACGCCTTTAATCCCAGTACCCAGGAGGCAGAGGCAGGAGGAACTCTGTGAGTTTGAGGCCAGCCTGGCCTACAGAGTGAGTTCCAGGACAGCCAGGGCTATATAGAGAGACCCTCATCTCAAAACAAAACAAAACAAAACAAAACCAAAACAAGAACAACATTGTGAGTATGCCTAGGTGAGATCACTACTTCCTTGAATTGAATCTGCCTTCTATTTTGAAAGAGAGGATCGAAGTAACACTATCAAGTGACCTGATTTATCATGTAACAATCCTCTGCTTCCTGTCTTCATGAAGCAAGCAGCTCTTCTCTGCACAAGCTACCAACCTGCATGATGCTCTGCCAAAGATTACCGCACAGACCAACCATGGACTGAATCCTCTGGATCAGGGAGCTAAAATCTTTTCTCCTCTAAAAACAACGATGTGCCTGTATGTGGCGTGATGACACATGCTATAATCCCACTACTCAGGAGGCTGAGTTGGAGAGGGTCACAGACTAAGAACTGGTTAGTTCTCTTCTTTGGGAGGCTCTCACCCACCCGTAACCCCAGCTGATGCCCTCTTCTGGCCTCCAAGGACACTTGCATTCATGTGCATATAATTAAAAAAATTAAACCTTAAAAAATGCAGCAAAAGGGGGGTTGGGGATTTAGCTCAGTGGTAGAGTGCTTGCCTAGCAAGCGCAAGGCTATGTGTTTGATCCTCAGCTCCACAAAAAAAAAAAAAAAAAAAAAAAAAAAAAAAAAAAAAAAAAACAAACAGCTTGAAGGGAATGCTTTTGGACTTGACACACAATTATAGTATTCCACTTTCTAGCATACCAGGTTATTTTTGTGCATACTGAAAAGCAGTACATGCTGCTAGCCGAGAGCTGAGTGTATGTAACCCCCATTGAATACCTTGGATATTTCTTCCCAAAACTTCCACATAGTTCTGATCCTTTAAGACTTCCTGGTCACTCTTCTCCAATTCACGTTCTGGCTTCTTTATTATTTTCTGTGGATTGACTAAAAGCTGAGCTTTCTCCTTCTTTAATTTAGTTCCTATAAAAAATATACAAAATATGAAGTATGAATTTTTATTTATTTATGTATTTATTTATTTGAGACAGGGTTTCACAGATCTGGTTGTTCTGGAACTCTCTCTGTAGACCAGGCTGGCCTTGAACTCAGAGAGATCTGCCTGACTCTGCCTCCCACAGGATGCTGGGATTAAAAGCGTGTGCCACCACCAGCTGGCATGAATTCTTTCTAAATATTACTTCAGAGCCATCCAGATGGTTCTGCAGATAAACTGTTCACCATGTCAGCCTGAACGCACAGGGGAAGAGAACCCTGTCCAGAGAGTTGTCCTCTGACCACCATGCACATGTTACATGTCAGCAGACAAACTACACAAATGCACAATCAGTACATAAAGCTGCGGGGAAGACAATGCTTTCATTTTCATTAAAAGTACCAAGTCAGAGCCGGGCAGTGGATACAGAGAAGCCCTGTCTCAAAAAACAAAGAAACAAAAAAAAGTACTAAGTCAGAGGATGGAGAGATGGCTCAGCATCTCTAAGGTGTGCTCTAAGAGTACTTGCTGCTCTAGTGGAGATCTGGGTTCAGTTCCCAGCACCCACATGGCACCTTACAACTGTCTGCAATTTTAGCCTTAGGGTGTCCAATGTGTTGTTCTGGCCTCTGTGAGCACCAGGCACACATGTGGTATACAGGCAGGCCAAAAACCCAAACATTAAGAAAAAAATATAGGGCTGGAGAGATGGCTCAGTGGTTAGGAGCTCTGACTGCTCTTCCAGAGGTCACAGTTCAATTTCCAGAACCCACATGGCAGCTCACCACTGCCTATATAACTCCAAGATCTGACACCCTCACGCAGATGTACATGCAGGTGAAACACCAACGCACATAAAATAAAAATAAAAAATTACTTTAAAAAACCAAAATAAAATATTGAAAAAAAGGAAAACAAATACATATATATATACATGTTAAACACATAGACACACCAGGTGGTGGTGGCGCACGCCTTTAATCCCAGCACTCGGGAGGCAGAGGCAGGCAGATCTCTGTGAGTTCAAGGCCAGCCTGGTCTGCAGAGCTAATCCAGGACAGGCTCTAGAGAAACCCTGTCTCGAAAAACCAAAAAAAAAAAAAAATATATATATATATAATTTGTCAGGCAGCGGTGGTTCATGCCTTTAATCCCAGCACTCAGGAGGCAGAAGCAGGTGTATCTCTGTGAGTTCAAGGCCAAACTGGTCTAAAGAACAAGTCCCAAGACAGCCAGAGCTACACAGAGAAACCCTGTTTTGAAAAACAACAATGAAGATGTGATCCATAAGCATCTCTTCAACTGTACAACCACACATACCTCCTTCTCTATCAAAAATGTGATTGAGAACATCATCATCTCCCACAAACTGAACATCCAGGACCTTAGCTTCCTTTAATTGCAGTGTGTTCATCATGGCCAACCTAAACAAAAGTAGTAAGTCAATGTGACGAAGAATTCATACCAAATAAACATTTATGAAATGAATACATATATTTACTTAATATTTTTAAAGGTAGGGACATACTATGCACTATTCTATTAGTATGTCCTGCTGTGGAATAATCCTTTTATACACTGTGAAGATCTGTTGCTGTGATTGGTTTAATAAACAAGTTGACTGACTAATAGCTGAACAGGATAAAGTTAGGCGGGAAAGCCAAACTGTCGGGGGAAACAATGCAGAGGAGGCTGAGGGAATGTGTAGAAAATGCAGTAACAAGCCATGAGCCACATAGCAAATCACATATAAGAATTATGGGTTAATTTGAATGGAAGAGTTAGCTAGTAACAAGCCTGAGCTATTAGCAGAGCATTTATAAGTAATATTAAGCCTCTGTGTCAGTTCTTTGGGATTGGTGGCTGGGACTGAGAAGGAAACACCAGCCTACAATGTCCTTCAATGATGGCTTGTGATTGGGACATGGAAGCCAGGTCCCTTCCTTCCCAAATTGCTTTTGGTCATAGTCTTTACCATGCAACAGGAAACCAAACTAGAACATGCTTTCATAAATCCATTTCTGCATTTTCTTCTGGCAAGAAACAAACCAACACACAAGAACAATAACAAAAACTAATGACTATCTCTCACAACTTTATTCCACAGATAGCTAAATGTTGCAAAATTCTGTTTAATGACCAGCACAATTGAGCAGCCTTTTCTTTTACCTTGTAGGGTGCTATGCATTCTGCAGCTTGGAACTTCAGTCACCTGCAACTAGAAGTCAGTTGAGATTAGCTAGTAGGTAGAGGAAAGCAACAGTGTAACCCCACCCCGAAGTCAAGCAGTGTAACAACACGGTGTATAGATAACTGTCCCCAAGAAACTAAAGCTGCTACAATAGCATAAAGAGGACAAAATAGTCACAGGCTGAAGACACCAAGACTGAGGGAGACATTAGACTGGCAAGAGGAAGGTCAGAGGAGAAAGCTGAGCCTAACTATGAGCTCCATACAGTTCTCAGTACTTTGTTTCCTGTTGTTGTGAGACAGGGGCATGTTATGTAGCCAAGGCTAGCCTTGAACTCAACATTCTCCCGCTCTACCTCTCAAGTGATGGAATCATAAGCAAGTGCCACCAAGCCCAGCTCTTTACAGTTATTCTGATTTCACCTGCAGAGCACTAAGAGGCTATACTTTGTAGGGAGAAACAACAAATATTTCATCCATGTAGTCAGAGCCACATCTAGTAAAGCATGTCCTTCTTGGGTCATTTTATAGTCATAATGCTGCTTTCTAGAGAATCCAAGGATATTAAACAAAATGTGTAGTGCATCTATGAAGTATCTGTTTGAAGAAACTAGTAATTTATACTTGAATGAAAAGGGCTTTTTGTTTTGCTTTGTTTGCAGGGACTATATGTAAGCTACTGTATCAGTACCTTTAGATACACCAGAAACTAAGAATCAAGTACATTTTTGTGTATGTGTGCAATTGCTCTACTTTATAAATAAGAGGTCAGCTAAATATTAAATGATTTGTTCAAATTCACACAACTAGAAATCAGTTTTGACTGACTCCTCAATTCCTGATCACTTGATTATATCGTTTGTTCCTTTTTCATTTACCTTGCAAAACATTTCTTGCCACTGAATAAAAATCTTACCCTAACTGCTTGCTCTGCTCTCTGAAAACTATTCATAACATGTCATCATAAAACAGAACATTTGGCTCTGAACTTCAGGGCAGTGAGAGGAAAGGGTACTGGTGGGGTAACACAGAACATAATGTAACCTGGTACATAATTTTCATTAGCAAAGCTAAAGAATTCTTGGGAGTGAATTTTCAAGACTTATAAAAACATTCTAGGTAACTAAATATTATCACAGGCAATTCCCTTGTGGTATCTATTGTGTATGTATACGTGTGGAGATCAGAAGACAACCTCTGATGTCATAGTCCTCAGGAGTCATTGATCTTATTGTTGAGACAGGATCTTTTTAGCCTAGAGCTGGTAGAGTAGGCTGGTTGGCCAGCAAGCCCCAGGACTGTCTCTGCCTCCCCAACATCTAGGATTGCATCAAATCTTTTGGGGTTTTTGTTGTTGCTGCTGTTAATGTGGGTTCTAGGGATTGAACTCGGGTCCTCAGGTTTGCAAGGCAGGCACTTTACCAAATGAGCCATCTCTCTAATACCTACTGCATTTTATTTTTACTCTGTGTGTGTGTGTGTGTGTGTGTGTGTGAGAGAGAGAGAGAGAGAGACAGACAGACAGACAGACAGACAGACAGAAGCAATGATCTCATGAATCCCAGACTGGCCTCCAACCAAAGAGAACCTTGAACTTCTGATTCTGCTTCCCAAGTGCTAGGTGCGTAGCCACCATGCCTGGCTTACACAGTGCTATGGATACACCACATCCATATATGTTTATGGTGCAAGGGCTTCTAGCATGCTAAGCCAAGCACTCCGTCAATCATGCTACAGCCCTAGTCCCTTAATTTACTTTCTGTGATGGTCTCACTTTATAATACCAGCTGGCTTTGAACTCATGATTCGACTGCCTCAGCTTCAAGAGCAGTGGGATCACAGCCACCAGACCCAGATCTAGTAATTTCATCACCTACTAGGTGAGCTGCCCCATGTGGTCAAGGCGAGTGCCATGAACGCAGCCCAACACAAAATTCTAAACTTAAACATTATAAGTTCTTTTGGCTTTTTTTTTTTTTTTTGTAACTGAATTATGAAGTTCTTACCCATGAACTTTGTGGAAGCAGCAACATCCTATCAAAATGTCAAAAACGCTGGATATGCCTGTCCTAAGTAGCCCGACTCAGCCTTGTTTGCATCTAAATGCATTTATGTATACAACATATCCGGTTTTGTTTTTGGGTTTTTATTTGTTTTTTCGAGACAGGGTTTCTTTATGTTGTTTTGGTGCCTGTCCTGGATCTCCCTCTGTAGGGAGGCTGGTCTCGAACTCACAGAGATCCGCCTGCCTCTGCCTCCCGAGTGCTGGGATTAAAGGCGTGCACCACTACGGCACGGCAACATATCCAATTTTAAGTTTAAGATATTTTATGCAGTACAAACAGAATCACACCAAATGAAATCTCTACCAAGACTCCTCTCCAACAATTCCTGAGAAAAACACTATCTAACAAACACACAAAATATAAATATGGGGAGCTGAGAAGATGGCTTGGTGGATACAGCACTTGTCCCACAAGTGTCAGAATGGGAGTTGAGGTCCTTGTAGCCATTTAAAAGTTGAGGGGCTCTCAGAACTGGGGAGGCAGAGAATAGGGATCCCTGAGGCAAGCTGGCTACCTGGACTAGCCAAACCAGTAAGGCGCGGGTTTCAGTGAGACCTAGCTTCAGTAAACATAAAAAGCAATCGAGAGCGCCATCTAAAATTAACCTCGGCCCTCCACATACTACCGGCACATATGCACCGACATCCACAAACACCCGATGCCCTAACCACACCCACCCACAAGCAACCGATGAAATAGATACTCCCAATGAGCATCTGTGGGGTTGAAGGGCCAGTTCTCTCTCCCTAGTCAACAAGGCCATACAGCAGCAACAAGTGTTAGCAGCAATGCGCTTCCCTCCGGGAGGAAACACATTTTACAACCCAGCACTGCCCCAAGGCGACTGCGGAGCGTGGGCACCCAGCGGGGATGACAGCACAGACTTCAGCAGTCGTGCGATCCCGCCCGCGACCCCTTGGGGCCACAGCGCTCACACAGTTCCCTCTCCTCCGCCAGAGCGCTAGGCTCCTTTCGTTACGGGTCCGGATAATTCTCTTTCCAACTAGCGGGTCGGGTTAGCCGGGGCGCCAGGCGTGCTGCAGGCAGGAGATCTCGCCCCAGGACAGATCGACGCGCGTGGCTGTCGCAGGCAGCGCCTCTCACGGGTGAGGCTCCCGAGGGGCTGCGGTCTGCGGTCTCCCCTTCTCCCGCCGCGGTGCGCGAGCCGGCCGGCCCTGCCGGGGGGCCCGGGGAAGCGCGCAGCGAGCCGGGGCTGCAGCACCGACGCACCCGGACTCACCTCACCAGTCCAGGGCTGGCGGGAAAGAGCACGGCCGCGAACGCCCCACGCCGGGCTAGGCAGGACCTGCCCGCCGCCAGAGACCGCCCCCGGGAACCGCAGAAGGAGGCTGACTTCTCCGGGGAGCTCCGACGCCGGACGCCGGAGCCCAGCGCGGCCTGGAGATACGAGCAGCGCAACCGACCTCTCGCCCCGCCCCCCGGGGGCGGGGCCCTACGAGACCAATAAGGAGCCGAGTCGGCAAGAGCGACAGCCCCGCAGGCCCGTTGACACGAGCCAGGGGTCCGCGCTCCGCCGGAAAACAGATTCCCCAAATACTGGGTTCCGGGGCTTTCCTCTTCTCTTCCGTTTCCGTTTCCGGGGGAAGGGATCTGGCGAGAGAGGAAAAGTGTGTGTGTGGTGTGTGGTGTGTGGTGTGTGGTGGGTGGGTGGGTGGGTGGGTGGGTGTGTGTGTGTGCAATCTTAATGTCGTTAGCCTAGTGTGTGTGTGTGTGTGTGTGTGTGTGTGTGTGTGTGTGTGCAATCTTAATGTCGTTAGCCTAGCCACCCCGAGGAAAAAGATTCGTTTAAATGGATTCGTTTAAAGAACACCACACAGAGCTGGGCGGTGGTGGCACACGCCTTTAATCCCAGCACTCAGGAGGCAGAGGCAGGCGGATCTCTGTGAGTTCAAGGCCAGCCTGGTCTACAAAGTGAGTTCCAGGAAGAGGCACAAACAAACAAACAAACAAACAAAAAACACAAAAAAACACCACACAGTTTGGCTCATTTGATGCAAAGGGATCTCAGGTTTGCGGGATGGAGGAGCCAGGGCATGAGTGTGGAGAGAGGATCATACAACTAATGGAATGAAGAGACGAGGTGGAAAAGGTGGGTTATACAGAGAAAATGAGGGAAAGGAATGAACCTGGCCGGGATACATAGCAGTATTTGTTTACTAACAGGATTATGTCATTTGGACTCACTTCCCACAGTACACTTAGTACCCAGCAGTAAGGATACAATACTCAGGTAGATAAAAGATCCCTCTGTTCTCGGATAATTGAATGAGAAGATACTGACCAGACAATATTGAGAAAAGGCAACTAGAGTGATAACTACGGAGAACACTGGCCTATGAGCTGTAAGGTGCTCGGCAATTAGATCGTAGCAGCTAAAGTGACTCCATTTTGGCCAAAGCAACCATGGCGGTCACCAACTTGAGTTTATTAAGATAGTCCCAGGAAGTTAAGCCTGTTAAACTAGTCCAGGAAATGCTGACCACTGAAGCCCTTTTGCCTTTTCCCAGGACTGTAACTTTTGTAAAATGGTTACCTAACTGCTTATTTTGGCTTCTGTGAGCAGGATGTCTGCACAAGATTTGTCTTTCAAATATGTTCGGTTTATTCACACAAACTTTTTTGTTTTTTTTTCAAGACAGGGTTTCACAGTGTAACCCAGGCTGTCCTGAAACTCACTCTGTAGACCAGGCTGGCCTTGGACTCAGGGATCCTCCTGCCTTCGCTGTGTGTTGGGATTAACGGCATGCACCACCACCACCACCACCACCACCACCACCCATGCAAACATTTTTTATGTCATGCTAATATAAAAGTTAAAGAGACATCTCAGCAAGCTGGAAACAGTTGTTTGGACAGAACTGCTGATGCATGTTCCACTGGGGAATGTTCTCTGCTAAGGACGCCCTGGAAGCTTGCAGCCTGGGAAGATGGTACTGGTGGAGGTTTAGGGGGTCCTTGAGAGCAGAAGCCAAGAGCTAGCACTGACAGGGGACCTGTGTGGGCCCAGAGATGATCTCTGAGGCCAGGGACATGCAGCCTCAAGTCCTCTTGCCCATGAGTATCAACAAACACACAGGTTAGAAAACGGTTGTTTAGGGAGCGTGGTGGCAGTGCGGTCCTAAAGAGCACAAACTTCCAATTTTTCTATCATTTCACTGGGCTTTGTGACAAGAGGGCTCACAACTTGTGGCTGGTTTGCTATCATATATCAACATCACCTTAGTTTTTGGTTTTTCGAGACAGGGTTTCTCTGTGTAGCTTTGCGTCTTTCCTAGAACTCACTCAGTAGCCCAGACTGGCCTCGAACTCCACCTCCGGAGTGCTGGGATTAAAGGCATGCACCACCACCGCCCGACTCACTGGAGAACAGGAGTATCTAATTAAAAGACCAGGAGGAATCAGGGACAGCTATTATTATTATTTTATTATGTATGAAGTGTACATATCCCTTCAGGCCAGAAGAGGGCGCCAGATCTCATTACAGGTGGTTGTGAGCCACCATGTGGTTGCTGGGACTTGAACTCAGGACCTCTGGAAGAGCAGTCAGTGCTCTTAACCTCTGAGCCATCTCTCCAGCCCAAGGAAGACATTTTTAAACTGAAACCTACTTCCTGAATTGATTGAAGTCAAACGTAAGAGCTGAAGCTTTCCGGGAAGAATGAAAATAGGTAGGAAGGTGTCTAATTCCCAGACACTGGGACAAAGGGATAAGTGGCACTGGTTATCGTGTGAAAAGGTCATGAGGCACGAGCCACGAAGAACCGGCGGCGGTGGCGCACGCCTTTAGTCCCAGCACTCGGGAGGCAGAGGCAAGCGGATCTCTGTGAGTTCGAGGCCAGCCTGGTCCACAGAGCGAGATCCAGGAAAGGCGCAAAGCTACACAGAGAAACCCTGTCTCGAAAAACTCCATTTTTGCCCTTGCAAATATGAAAAGCCACATACCAATTTGCTGGCCTCTGAAAACTCCTTTTATTCCCGCCCCCCGCCCCCCCAAACAACACTGCTTTGTTACAAAACTAGAGGACAGGATCTTGTTGGAGAAAGTATTTTGGTTACAGGACAGAGAAATGAATGTGGGACATAGCTGGAAGCCTCCTCTCCCCCGCCAGCCCGCTTCTCTAGGCCTGGAAGGTGCTGTGCAGGCTGCTGGGGTGAACTGCCACCAGCAGTCTCGCTCAGTTACGGACCCCAGCACGCTCCCCTCCTGCCTCGGCACACAAGATGTGGCTACTGGCACAAACAGCAGCATGACTGCTGTGGAGGAAGCCAACCACTTTCCGACCATGGGAGGGAACTCACATCTTCACTGACTGTGAAGGCAATATAGACTCCATCTTAGGGGAGGGCCACCCTCTTAGACCACCTCCTGTACCCAGATCCAGGAAAGGGCCATGACAACTGGACCAGATACAGGGCAGTATGCTCCTGCAGACATCCTGTCTGCAGGTTATGGCCCTTGAAGATATCCAGATAATCCTGCTCAGCAGTCCAGATAATCCTGCTCAGCAAGTTATGGTTCCACACCAAAAAGTCCAACCCAATAGTTTCAAATATGGTTTCGCACCCAAAGTCTAGACCAGTAGTTTCAAAATCACGTTGCCCCATATCCCTTCTACCCAATCCCAAATTGCCAAAGCATGTAATTCCCAGCTTGAGGTTTTTCCCTATAAAAACTCTCTATCCCTGGGCCCAGGTGCTTCTGGTGGCTGGCCGGCACTTGTGGCCCGTGCTGACACAGGGGAGTGCTGGAGAAAAGTCTCAAGCTGTAGTTTACCTTTTAGAGCTTTATTAGAGGAGAGAGGAGAGGGGAGGGGAGGGGAGGAGAGGGGAGGGGAGGGGAGGGGAGGGGAGGGGAGGAGAGGAGAGGAGAGGGAGGAGAGGAGAGGAGAGGAGAGGAGAGGAGAAGAGAGATTGAAACAGAGAAACTGCACAGGGGGAAGAGAGTGGAAAGGGAAAAGGGAGACACACAGAGGGCCCGCCCGCTTTGGCCGTCCCAGGCTGATGCCTGAATCCTTACAAGGCCACATTTCCCTCCATCTGCCTGGTGGTGGCCCAGGTTTGAACCTGACAATAAAAAAACCCTTATGTCCTTGCATTGGAAACCAGCTCCTTGGGTTTCTCAAAATGGGTACAACCTGACCTGGTGAAAAGCTTGTGGCTGGAGAGGCTGCAGGGCTTTATGGAGGAGGATCTTCTTATCCAGTTAAATAGTAGCTGTCAAATTGCCTTCTAAGTATTTCTGTTCATGCTGAGAGATGAGTGCTGTTGTAAGCTTTGCTCAAAGCAGCTTCTCCTTGCAGTGGGCGATAGTTATTACCGTGACTCACACTGGTCAACCAGATCATATAAATGACTGTTAAATAATCAGCCCTAAATGGGTATCTAGACATTCCCCTCCAGGCTCAGGGAACACTGCAGTAGAGTGGGGCAGAAAGTATACCTAGCAGGCGGAGGAAAGAGTGGAGACTTGTGGGATGCTTTCTTTGGTCATGGCATGGCCACTAGACTCTTGAACTCACAGCTGCGGCCATCTACACAAGACTAAACTCAACATTCTGTAATGAAGGGGTGAGAGGCTCGGCAAGGCTCCCCTCCCTGGCAATTAATGATTGCCAGGGAGGGGGTTCCCAAGCCCCCAACCTCCTCTCAGCATCCTTTTAGGCAGTGGACAGTGGCCGAGTCAAGCATGAAGACCCCAGAACTCACATAAAAATGCCCAAGTATGGCTTTATTATTTGTAGCCCAGGCTAGCCTCAAACTCAAAATCACCCTGATCTTTCAGCACACACGCTGTCCCAGTGGTGTGGAGGCAGAGAGGAGGACCTCTGGGACTTCCTGGCCAGTCAGTCTAGTTCTGACTGCTGAGCACCAAGTCACTGACACTTTCAAAGAGGCTGCCATTCTTGAGGGTGACACCCAAGGTTTTCTTCTGGCCTCTGCACACACATGTGAACCCTGCCCCCTACAAATGCACTTAAAAACGGGGGTGAGCACAGTTAGCAGGTTGGGGTACATGAGACAGACAAGGTAAAATTCTGAGGTTTCCTATCAATACAGTTGGTTCATCTCAACAAGAAACTAATTTCATTTTGTTTGCTTGTTTGTTTTTCGAGACAGGGTTTCTCTGTGTAACCACGCTAGCTGTCCTGGAACTTTCTCTGTAGACCATGCTGGCCTCGAACTCATAGAAATCTGCCCACCTCTGCTGGGATTAAAGGTGTGAGCCACCACTGCCTGGCTAATTTGTTCAGTCTTAAAGCTCTGCTCTCCTTACATTTGGCTGTTTTAGTATTAAAGTTGTATCCTTCCAATTAGAATACAGAAATGCATAGCCATCCTATATGTTTTATGAACTAATTTCTCTTCTGCTTTTTACATTGTAAGAAGTACACTTATTTACAGTGGTGTGTGTGTGTGGAGCAGAATAGAACTTGCTGGAGATGGTTCTTTGCCCACGCAAGTTCCGGTGGTTATACCGGGGTCATCAGGCTTGGAGGCAAACATCTTTACCAGATAAAGCTTCTTGTTCTGAAATACACTTTCTCATTCTGTAGCCCAGGCTGACCTGACAGCAGTCCTCCTGCCTCAGCCTCCAAGTGCTGGGATTATAGGTGTGTGCCACCACACCAGGATTCTTGTCTTTGTGTTCTTTCCCGGTGTTATATAATTTTAATGTACTGCCTTACTTTAATAAGATATGTATTAAAAATTCAGATATACCTAGGCAGGTGTGATGTGTATGGCTTTAATCCCAGCACTTGGGAGGCAGAGGCAGGCAAGTCTCTGAGTTACATGCCAGCCTCAAGTTCTAAGCCAGCCAGGGCTACACAGTGAGACCCTGTCTCAAATAAAATAAGACAAATTCAGACACACATAAGTAAAATGGCATTTAAAATACAATGAAAAGAACTGTGAAAGTATAAAACTAAGGTAAGATAAAATCAACTCAGGGAAATCCAGTTAAAAGCCAAATAAAGCTGTATTTTTATACTGTACAAAAGAAAATTTACATTCTTAATGTGGCTAGATACATCAAAGGAGAAATGACACATCCCTCAAGAGACACAATATTTAACATCTGAGATGTCGTGTTTCTGCATTGCAGACTGATACTGAATTTTATACATCTTTATTTACAATAACTTAAAATAGTTTTTCATCTCTGGCAGATATTTACAATTTCAACAGTGACTACATTTCACATTTCAACAATCAACAGCATTAATCCATTCAATGGGACAAGATAATGGCTCACATGCACCAATACATATGATGTTAATTAAATGTGCGGTTTATTTTTTTCTTCAGCTCTGGAAATTTTTTTTTCCCACTAGTCCTAAGTGAAAAGGACATTTGTCAATAAAGATCATACTTTTTACATGCCTGTCCAGAATTTCACCAGCAGAATCCCCTCAATACTTGGGAGTTTATGCCGAGCTATAAATTGGTGCTGGTTAAAAACAACAACAAACTGGCCTAACATATCCTATTATGAAACAAATAATGAAAAGTGGGATATTCTGTTTGCCTGTTACAGAAGTCACATGACATAAAACCAAGGCAGTCAAATCCTTGCACTGCTAAAACAGTTTCTTTTCACCAATTTTAAACAGAATTTAATAAAGGCTGCCTAATTTTTAGAAGAACCAAAATGATCCAATGTAAAACACAGGACAGACTTCAAATATTTTTAACATCACATGGAACATATTTTGCATTCTATTTAGATAATATAATTTTAAGAAAATCCAAACTATTATCAGTCATTATTTGAAAGCCAATCTTCTCTTCCAAAAAGCAATACACTCTTGTTAGTTTTTTGAGATAGGGTCTCATTATGTAGCTCTGGCTATTCTGGAACTCATTATGTAGACCAGGCTGGCCTTGAACTCACAGAGATCTGCCTGCCTCTGCCTCCAAATGCTGGGATTAAAGGCATGCACCACCATGCTCAGTCCAACATTTATTAACTATAATGCAGTATTAAAAAAAATAAAAGAACATGTTTGGAATAGCAGTTTGATTTAAGAAGTCATTAAACACATTGAACCCTTTAGATCTTTTTGGCCTGCATATTTTAGAAGGGTATATTTTAGCTTCCTTTAGTCCAATCATGTTTTTAAAGCAAAGACAAAAAACAGTAAGAGTGGACATGCACATAAATCAATGTAAACTAACCAGACCGTCAGTTTAGCTAATATTATACTAGAACTAAATGCCACTGCCCATTGAGGAGTACCATTCAATAATTTTCCTTATAATTTTATCTAAACAACCCATAATATATAATATACCAATCTAAGGAGTTTCCCCCTGTATATTCAACACTGATAAGCCAGATCCTTAATTATAATGACAACTTGTCATAAGGAATAAAATTAAGACTTATTCTTTAATTAGTATTTATTGGAGCACTGACATCTTACTTATGTGAGAACAAAGTAGAATCTTGTCTATCTATTTTCTGTATTTGTGTTTTCCAGTTCAAATAATGTGTTATTTGTTTCCTTTGGGGTTAGAAAGCATTAAAGGGGCTACATTCCTTAACAGATGCTTTAAAAATGATTTTGGTCAGTAACGTTTTCTTTGGTAGATTTTGTGATTGATGAAGATGTGAAAATATCTGCTGGTATGACTAGTACAGAACGGTTACACTCAAACACAGCAAGCCACATGGCAACTCTGTAGATGGGATAGATCCTCCGATCAGGTTCATTTCTCTTTGTAAATAAGAAGACCTATGAGCCCTACCTCCAGTACACAATTGTTAAAAAGACTCATTTATACCCTTAAGATACATTTAATTCTACCTTTTTGGTAAAACCATATTAAATGTAGTAGTATAATATCAGACACACGAATATGCCTTAGTCTGTAAACATTATGCCATCTTCTCAAAGTCCAGAAGCAAAACATAGAAACTCTCATTTCTGCACTACGCTGCCAGTTATTTCTCGTCATCCTGGATTTCTGTGAAATACTATCCTGAATACTTGGCCCTGTATATATTTCTCATAGGATGAATGTCTAATATTACAAAAATACTGGAGGAAGAAAAGAACAAAATCTTGTGGTTATGTGGTGGGGATTAGACAAAACGCACCTACGTGGACAAGGAGGCAGGCTGTGCCTCCCACAGGAATAGCAGTTCCTATGTGTTCAGTACCAGGGTGATCTATCCAGTAGATCCACACAGCATAAACAATACTAAAATCTATCTCACCACATTAGCATGGAAATTGTACCAACCTGATGACTCATGATTTTATTAATATTAAGCTTTTTTGGTTTAAAAAAAAAAACCTTTATAATGTAATCCAAGTTCAGAAATAGAGTGTTCCTCCTTACCAGTGTTTTACAGGATGCTACCCTACCCATAAAGACAGAAACTAGTATTTTCATTTATAAATGAACATGCAGTGAATTAAATGAGACAGCTGATTGTCGAAACTGAAGTACTCAAAAACGGACCCAAAGAAACCTCATAAAATGAGGTAGGAAAACCACACCATTGCAGTAAAGTACTCACAAAAACAGTGCAAACAAAAGCATTCTAAAGAAGTTCTTCTCAGTAGCCTGGTGTCTGGTAAGTAATTCTAACAATTGAGACTACAGGAATTTAGACTACAGGTTGGAGACTCTGAGCTTACACAGCTGAGATTATGAGACTTTGAGTCGTTTTCATATGGTATATGTGTTATAAATGACAGGTCACTGTTCATGGAATCATAAGCTTCATACACACTATAAACCCTTTTTAATCATATATAAAATATTGCTTTTATCTGCTCTAAACACAGTAAGGAACAGTCTCTCTCTAGCTTAATAATGAATGGAATTGAATTTATTTTACCTTTACTTTGCAATTCTCCATATTGTACCTTTGGTGACTGAAAACTGGCTGATTCAAAAATCACTTTCAAATAGTTAAAACACTGATTAAAGTAATTTCATTGGGTTTATTTTTACATTTAAACAAACCCCCACAAATACAAATAACATGGCAGCATATAACCGTTATGTGGAAGAGAATTCATAAGGCATAAATTAGAAAAGAATAATGTGCTACACAGATCCCTACATTTGAACACATCCCCATCAGTATTTAGTATCGTGCATTTTTTTTTCTGGAATTAATACTTTTCTTAATGTGTTCACCAACTACTAGACCAGAAACATAGAGAAACTGCAGAAATGGAAAAGTGTTATAAACATATCTACCAAAGTATAGGTAACAGAAAGCAGTGGGGTATGGATATGCATTTGACTAGGGACAAGGTTCGATTATGGCTCTGCTTCTTAGTTATGGACTTTATTTCACAAGCTCTTTGAGCCGCAGTTTCCTGAGGATGAAAGTATGTGTACAGGAGAGAGAGTAGCTAAATTATCTCTAGGGTTTCTCCTAGCACAGAAATTCCGATCTGCAATACACAGGCACAGAACAGCAAAGGAATTAAGACTTCAAAGGACAACTGTTGCCTCCCTGGCTTCTTACTCTTTTTTTTTGGGGGGGGGGGAGCTGAGGATCGAACCCAGGGCCATGTGCTGGCTAAGCAAGCGCTCTACCACTGAGCTAAATCCCAACGCCCCCAGCTTCTTAATATATTTTCATATTTAAAAACCTTACTTCTAAATTGACTTTTAACTTTACATTTTAGTTTTCTTATTAGTAACATTAATTTAAAGTCACATACAAGAACTCCTAAACCTTCACATGCTGCATTCCTTAATTTGACCTAGCTCAGATGGCACCAATCATTTTTTAAAATGATATAAAACAAACACTTTCCCCTTTTTCTGTTGGTGGGATGAAGCTTTATGAAAGCTGAGGAGTATTAAAGGGAAGTTGTTAACGGATAAAGAATGGACATTTCTGGCTTACACTTGTAACAGGTGCTGTATAACTGAACAAAAACCATTTTAAATGAAGTGCTGGTAACACACAGTGGTTAGAATGATTCTTAGAAAATTGGACAGTTTAACTCATTTCATTTGAACTATTATGTTATAAAGGAATTTTTTTCTAAGACCATGGCTATAAAGTATAAATGAAGGATTCCTTTATTGAGACTGAATCACAGCCCAAAGAATAGGATTCAAATTTTACAGGGTTGTGAAATATTAATCAGGATGTATATACAAAATCTATACATACCAATAAATGAAAGCCTCTTAAGATGAAAAGAACTTTTTATTTTCTTCTGGTTTTTCAAGACAGCGTTTCTCTGTGTAGCCTTAGCTGTCCTGGATCTCACTCTGTAGACCAGGCTGGCCTTGTACTCCATTTGCCTCTGCCTCCCAGAGTGCTGGGATTAAAGGTGTGTGCCACTATACCTGGCTCTGGAAAATACCTTAAAACCGACTTTACAGTTATAACATTTTCCTGTATCTACTACAGTTTATGCAATAACTTCACATTGTTTGGTATTCTTTTGTGAATAGCTTTAACTAAAATGCTTGCCTTAGACGCCAATATGTGTGCCCTTGAGCCCATTAGCCTTTTACTAAAGCAGGTATGTTTAGCTGCACAGTCACTGATACCCTCCCTTATGCACCAGAAACCTGCTGTTCAGTGTGTTAGAAAATCAGTTTACTTCACTAGTTTTCACTGTTTTACAATGTTTTATAGTTTACTTTATATCACTTGGTTAAATTAGTAGAAACAGGACTAAAATGTGTGTGTGTGTGATAATTACAAGATATGCATATTATAAAAATCAATAAATCATGTACCAGCTTTTAGCTTTACTCCAAATTTTGGCAATGATGTGGCTAATAGCTGAGGTTCTAGTTTTCCATTTGCTGGGAGCTGAAAATTTTATAGACCACCAAATCCAATCAAGGATGAGTCTAACACAAGGCCCCCTAAACAAACAGACACATAGACAAACAACTCTTCCAAAAGTGGTGGTGGTTTATGTGTGAAAAAAATGAGAGGCATTTTCCTGGTTAATTTATCAAATTCTACTGTAAATAGAGAGAACACAATTTTGTCAATTAAGAGAACACTTGCTTTCAATAAAGGCAGTATATTTTTCTTTCACAATAATACATAAAATGTCTACCTATACAAGGGCATGTGTAACTGATGTCTTTAGATGGATAGCGGTTGAAGTCACAATACTGATTTTCAAAATCCCAATGTATTCCCTTCTTTTTCAAACAAAGCCTGAGACCCAGAAGAGATTATAAGAAAGTCTTATCCAACCCAATCACAACCAAAAAATTTAAACCAATAGTGTATTTTTGTAGCCTCTTAGCAGTTACCAAATGCTACTTCCATACATTCAACATCTAGCTTACTGGCATGATTTCAAAGTTTTATAAAAATGAGAAACTTCGCAGATAATCAGAAGATTCACAAATTGCATTAAACACAAAGGCAGTGTGGTCCTTGTGGAGAAATCAAGTCAGTACCCTCTGGTAGAAATGTTCTATAAAAATGTGTCACATTGAAGCATCAGTGTTTTCAACCAATTATCTGTCCCTGATGTATTTCCTCGGAGTATATGATCTCAGGACTTTAGGTATCTTTATCCAATATCTGACTGAATCTAGGTACATCTAGGAAGCAGCTGAAAGGGTTTCTCCACTAGTCTGACATCACAGAAAGTGGACTGAGGAATCCCTCTCTTTACCTGAAGACGTACGGCTTCTACTTCAGTCCTTATCAACTCACAAAGGAAAAAAGGAAACAATTATAACGTCACCTCACATACAATCTCACACAAACCAGACAAAGAACACCCTTCCCCCCACATAACCCCAGCACCAAAGTGTCAATCGTTCCTAGGAAATAGAACATGCCCCTTGGAGTCTCTGATTTGCTAGTTCAAACTTTAAGGGCAGAAATGTCCTTAAGTCCTTGTGGGAAGAGGGAAGACATGTTGTTAATGACTAGAGAGCCATTGAGAAAGTGCATTATCAATTACACAATCAACTTAGAGCCCCCGCCTCCAATGGAGGTGGTCACAAGTTAATTTAAATGCCTCAATAATTAAACATCTATGTCCTTGGGATAAAGGAAAGGGGGTGCAGCTAGCCTCATTTTAATGAAAAATTGCAGTAGTCTACCACCTTCCCCCATGCTTCTCAAGAATATAAAATTGCACAGACTCAGAGAAGTCCAAAGTCATAGCAGAATCTCTGAGGCACTCCTGGTTAAGAGAGAAAAACTATGATCCAGTTATCTTCATAGTTCCATAGATTATGTGAACAAACCCGTTTTTTAAACAAAAGCCAAAGAATCACTTCATAGGGATCATATACACCATTTCCTCTAACATAGCCTCAGTCTCACAGTGTTGAAATGGGACCGATCAGCCTACGATGGATTGCACATTACCCAAGGGGAAAGGAAGGCGTGGAAAAGGCAAACATTTTACACTGCTTCACAAACACATTTACAAGGAATAAGTGGAGAGAGGTTCAAGGAAAAAGAAAACCTTATTGCTGTTTCATACAAAACACAGTAGGAAGATCCCTAAGCTACCAGATCTGATTACAGTGACATTTTTTTCACAACGTGGGATGAAGTGTCTTGACAATGAAATGTTCAGTCTAAAAGGTAAGCAGAATGAGGGGGAATCAAAACTACACCTGGGATATTAGCTGCATATTGAAACTCGGGGATCGAGACTGCTTGGTTAAGGGGGCTCCTGGGCTGAGGAGCTCTTTTCCTTCTCCAGCATGACCTAGCCGGTCTTCTTGTAGACTGATAGTTGAATATCGATTAGTATTTGTAGCTGCTAGATTAGTGACTCCCTCAGTGCCACCCCCAATGCTGGTACTTGCTTGACTGCCGTTCACATAGTCAAAGGACTTGCTGGAGGAAGCGCTGGCTGTCCGGATGAGACTTAAACTATTGGTTTTTGGCACCACCTGGCCAGCAGGCAGGCTCAGGTGTTTCCTCATCGGCGTCAGCTCGACTGAATCTATGCTGAGATCGGCTGGTTGTCCAAACTGCGTGCGAACTACTGCATCTCGCGGGCTCTCACTGGATTTGATGGCAGATGCTGTTTCTTTATCTTTGGCGGACCGCCCAGTCGCGACTTTCCGTAAACTTCCCCTCTGAGAAGAGGAGGACGGTTTGGTCCCAGGTGGTTGGCTGCTGAGAGAAGCCCCTGAGGAAAAGCCTTCGTCTGCATCGTTCATGTTTAAAGACTCTTCTCCATTTAGACCCTCAGCACCTAAAAAGTAAATCAGACAGACTCAGCAACAGCTAAATTAAGTAAAAAGCAGCTGTGAATAACACTGACCTAATCTCTATAGATTTGTAATGAATGACCTGAGCACTTTAATTTAGGGACTAAACTTCTACACAGGATTTTAACACACTACTCATTGTTTTCATCTGGCTTTAGTGGTCCTGATTTTGTAAAACTATCCACAAACATTAACTAGTAAACTATCAACATCTAGGCATAGAAAACTAAAATATAAAAATGTAACACTTTAAAAACACACTGCCATCCATTTGAAGTTACTGTATCTACATGTTTGAAAACAAAATTCTTCACTTTTTCTTTAACCCATCATACAACACATGCTGTACAAAAGGAATTCTCTTTAATTTCAGTTACCCAGAATTGTACCAAGTCATTTAGGCCTATATGCCAAACCCTTTAAATTAAAATAAAAATGCATTATCTATTTGGCAGCTAATTGCATTTATATAGCTTCTTAATATGTTCCTTTTTATTACCTACTAAATTTGCCAACTCAACTAAAAAACTACATTGCTGTAGTTAACTTCACACTCACATTTTGTCTTATGGACATACCCCGCAAATTGATTTCCGTATTTCCTTGGCCAATCAGTAAAAAGAATATACTGATTGTGAGGTGGCAAAGGGAACTAGCAGGGATATTTCTACTGTCTGTATTTTGTATTTCTTAACAGTTTACATTCTTTTTTTCTTGTTTCATTTTTCCAAGGCAGGGTTTCACTGTTTAATGGCCTTGGCTGTCCTGGAACTAGTTCTTGAACTCAGAGAGATGCACCTGGCTCTACCTCTCGAGTGCTTTAAGGCGTATGCCACCACCTCCCTCATAGTTTACATTCTTGACAGGACAGTGGGAGCTGTCACGTTCACAGAGCACTGCAATGCTGCATCACATCTCCCAGTCACTGCACTTAGGGAAAGAATCTTCATCTTGGGTTTTGTGAGAGGAGAATCATATAGAATATAATGAGGATGTAGTTTCCATACAGCCCAATTCTCTTACTGAAAAGTATGATCAAACAGTCTCACAATTAATGTTTTCTTCTTTCAAAAACTGAACATATATTTCCCAGACTGAAAGAAAGTATGAATCTATAAAACTGATATTAACATGATAGTTAAGGTAAACTGTTAAAGAACAATCTAAATACTAATTTCAGATACAGGTTACCTAAGCAAAATGTACATATTCAAACATAATCTTTTACTTAACATAGTACCTGGAAAAATAAAAATATTTTTAGCTGCATTTCTTCACATGGATTAGTTATTTTACATTTAAAAAAGAATCAAATTAGGCGATCCTTAAAGCAAAAGGCAACTTGTTACATATATGTATATAAGTATAAATATAAATATCTACAGCAAATTGATGTTTAATCACCATGCAAAGCCATGTGGAAAAACATTTACTTAAAAAAAAAAAAAAAAAAAAAAAGCAACTGACACCACTTCTCTCAATCCCTTCAAAAGAACTGAGCATCAGGTGCCTCAAAAATGAACATTTTAGATCCAATTCACATTACCTTTCTTAATAATTGACTTACAAGTAGTATAAAGAATTCCAAATATTCAAAGCTATGAACGTGAAACTGGATTGGTTTATCTAATAGTTAGGACAGGAGACTGAGAGACTTAGTGTTGGCTCTGAACTTTGCACATGCCGATCTGATGCCCAAGCAGTATGCTAGAAGAGGGATGATAACATAAAAAGCCACCATGCAAGAGAATCTCCTGCTATTTATACACTAGAAATGTCATTTCAGTTTGATGGGACATTGATTATCCATAAATCACAGGCACTATCTTAAAACCTTGAATTTAAACATGATAAATTAATTTTAAAACATCTTGGTATTACTGTTTGTGTGTCAGTGTCCATGTGTGGGTATGTGTGAGGCGGTCAGAGGACAATTCTGTGGATCTGGTTTTCTCCATTCACCTTTACATTCTACAGATCCCACTCAGATCTCCAGGCTTGCAGGGCAAGCACCTTTAACAACTGAACTATTTTGCCTGTCCTACTAAACACATTTTTATTATAAAAACATCATTGCTACAAACATGTTTTATTTAAAAAAAAAACAAAAACGCTATATATGTAATATAAAGGCTTCAGCATTGTAGGGAATTACTAAAATTCTCGTAAATTTTAATCAATTTCCTTTTCTCTGTCTTAAAAACCCTCAAAGGAAGCCAGGTGTGGTGGTGTACACCTTTAGTCCCAGCACTCAGGAGGTGGTGGCAGGTGGATCTCTGAGGAGGCCAGCCTGGGCTACAGAGCAAGTTCCAGGATAGCCAGGGCTACACAGAGAAACCCTGTCTTGAAAACCAAAACCATCACCAACAGAAAACTCCCAGGAGATAAAAATGCAATTGAGTCTCAAAACATCTTTCCCTTTGTAGTTTTTCTGTAGGTGACAACATCCATGAATCCAAGAAGACAGGACTGAGAAGGATTTCACTGACCTTTTTGTTCATGGCTCGTTTCCCATAAATTTTGCATCTACCAATACTTACTTTTAAAACCACAATTAATCTAGGTTAAGAGATAAACTTATATTTCTCCCTTTTGGAGACAAGGTCTCTCTGTGTGGTGTGGGCTGGTCTTGAGCTCACAAAGATTGACTGTCTCCTGAGTGGTAGGATCAAAGGCGTGCAGCACCACACCAACCAGCTTCAAACATGTTAGGAAATGTATTCGCTTTCCTTGGGCTATATACCCCTGCAAACTCCCCCAAACTAAAAGATTAACAAGATCAGGGGCTTAATAGAGTTAAAAAGATGTTAAAAAGGAATTACTATTTTGGCTCCTTTTTCAAAGTACACGCCTGATGAATTAGAAGTGATGCTTCAGCTTAGTGTCAGACTTGCAAAAATGTCATCAACTGCTAACATGACATTATTTTCAGCACAAATACTCTCAACATCCTAACAAAAGTTATACACAAATATCACATGGTTCATTTAGTCATCAACAATGAGAAATAGATTGCTGCTTAGTTTGGATCCACTCTAGGTTCCAAATCCACTTGTTTTCTCAATTTTTTTTTTTTTTTTTTTTTTTTTTGCATTTAGACAAGATACATCTAATTGCTGGGGTAAGATAAAGAGATACAAAAAGACAAAGAGGGAGGGCCACATCTTCCACAGCCATATCAAGAGGGTTCTCTAAAACAGGACCAACTTTGGGGTCATTAGGTCATGCACATGCAATACTGTTAAATGAAGTAAAGACAATTTAGGCAAATGGGTTAGGAACTGAGGGTACATTTAGATTCTTACTGAGCATGCTCAAATTTCTAATACATCGAAAAGAAAGATACTTCCTTAGGGTAGAAGGTAAATATTTTATGTGTGTTTGGACTTTAAAATAAGTAAATAGCTGATCTCTTTAAAAACGACTTATAGGTTTATTAGTATAAGGTTTTATAATAATGAAACCATCTGGCTACAGTTCTCTCTTCCACTAACTCATATGCCATTTCATACACAGCAGCAGCAAATATTTTCCTGTCAGAGAGGTGTTCTTTTACGAGTAGCGATGGGGCACAGGGTTGTTATTTGCAAAAACCGACATTGTAGAAACAAGGATCTTCTCTGTACATGACCTGTAAACAACACATTTCACTTCCATCTGGGAGCTGTGACCACTATTTATAAAAAACTGTGAAGTGTAGAATGTTTCAGGATAGCACATTTATGGAGAAAGGATGTCAGTAATTTATTAGGCAACTTAATCCAACTGTTGAGAAGCTAGTTAATACCAGCATTCTGTCAGAGACAGGAAATACTTGTTAAGAGGACGCCCTAGGAAAACAGGGAAATGCCAGCTCCACTTCAGTTTGATAAATGTACTTGTCTTTTAAAATTCTCTTCACAGACTTTTACAGAATCAATCGTCATGTGTACACATTAATGGCCACTGGGTGCATTTTCCCTAGGGTTAGAATAAACATGCTCAGTAATGACAAACTCCAAGCATCTGCAGGTCTTTTCATCCAGGCCCTGCCTTGTTAGTAGCCATGCCAAGCTGCTGTTTGAAGACACAGGGATGCAGACTCCAGGCCAGCACAAAGGGCAACTGAAGATTGTACCTAACCTGGTGCTAGGCATATGGGGAGGAGGGTTGCTTTGCAAAGAGGAGCTAGCACACCCAGGGGTTGTGGAGACACACACTAGAGTGGAAAGGTGTTCTGCTCGGGGACAGAGAGGCAGGATCCTCCTCCAGCAACTGCCTCACTGACTTCTGCCTCCTCATCTCTGTCCTACCCTCTGTTGTGGCTGCTGCCGAGGTGGGCTCCGGCGAGCCATGCTCAGGGGTCCTGCGCACCTCCCCCTCTTGCACACGTTTGATCCCTAGGTCAGTGGAGCCGTGTTGGATCGGGGAGCCAGGAATACTCGAGTCAGCCTCGTTTGAGAAGTCAAAGCCATCTGGGATTCAACATATAACATTTTAGTACTTTTGTGCTGCTCTGTTCTTTTCTGAGCATTCTGACCCAGGCAGATAAGAGAATGTATATATGGATATGATATTAACACAAACACTATCTCTATAGTTACATGTGTGCGCACAGCTTGCACACACATAAGGCAGCAGATGAACAATGTGAGGTTTGCAAATGGATAGGACAGAAGAATAGGGGTCATTAAAAATGACAACGTCTCTTAAGCAAGACAGCTTGACTATTAAGTAATGCATCTATAAAATATTGCTGGGTTCAGTTCTTAGAAAAAAAGGAAAAGCAGATATAAAAATGCAAAAATTAGAAGCAATTCTTTTATGGATAGCTTGTATTATACTGTTAGTTTGACCAGTCATATAGTTTTCTCCCACAGTGCTCATTCATGTACCATTGTTCCAGTTAACAGGCTTAAAGCAACATTTTCTCCTATTTTTATTACTAGCTCAAAATACAAAACAAAACAAAAAACAAAATTTAACTAGGTCTTATATTATCTTTTAACACTAACCGAACAGTCTAACAATTCCCTACTTCACAGACATATTTTTACATCAATATAACTAAGCATTATCACATTTCTAGTACCGACTTTGAAGTGAAAATATTTTACTTGAACACACAGAACATTAATTACTACCCAGCGCTAGTACATTCTGTACAAACAGCGATAGGCTGTCTGCGTCCGTGAGTGAACACGGGCTTCTGTACTGACCTTCTCGTCTCCATCGGTGACGACGGATTGAAGCTGTTGTAATTGCAGTCCTAGAGATCCTGGGCACTGTGGGAGTGACCTCCACTTTCAGCACTTTCTGGCCTTCTTGTGAAGAATCAGGTGCATCAAATGGTAACGAGTTTTTCATGGCATTGGCAACCTAAAATGATAATGTAAGTCTTACAAATTTACAACCAATATAGAATCTTTACCTCTTCTATAATGCATGTTTCTATAGTTTTGAACATGTACACTTTGTAACATATAAAGTTATATAATATAAAAGCACGAATGTGTCAGAAATATTTATTTTCAATATTCTATATTCTTTTCAGCAGGCTTTTCAAATAAAAATTTATTATGTATATAAGGTTAAGTCTCTAAACTAAGTCTTTATTAGCAATATAGTGGACGCTTCTTTCTCCATTTTGTTTTACACATAGCTTTAGATATGAGAAAAGTGCTACACATCAGTGAATTTGGGCTTAAAATTAAAAATGCCATAAATAAATAAAATAGCTTTAAAAACTATCCCAAGTAGAAATGCATTAACATTTTAAGTATCACAAAACCACCTTGGAAAGCTTTTAATAGCTAGTAAAAAAAAAAAAAAAATCACAGCAAGTCGGGCCTGGTGGCCCTGTAATGCCAGCACGTGGAGTCCAAGACAGGATTTACATTCAGAGCCAGACTGGGACACACAGGAAGGGCGGAGGGGAAGGAGAGAGGCCGTGGACAGCCAGGTTACCTGTGACTACCAGTACTTTGTTTTCTCTTTCACATGTGGGTTTGAAATGCGGACACACTTTCCCATTTAACCTGTTACTACCTCTTCTTTAACGTAAGTCCCCAAATACACGATTTCATCCAGGAAACACAGACTTCAACTCTTCTCTGTTATGGGAACACTTTTATTTCTTTACAATTAAAAGTAACGCTGTAGGCCGGGTGGTGGGGGCACCAGCAAACGCCTTTAATCCCAGCACCCAGGAGGCAGAAGCAGGTAGTTCTCTGTGTTCAAGGTCAACTTGCTCTGTAGAGCAAGTTCCAGAACAGTCAGGGCTGTTAGACAGAAAAACCCTGTCTCAAAAATCAAAAACCCAAAAATAAAAAAATAAAAGTAACTGTAATGTTGCATTTCTAGTACTTTCAATTTTAATTTATGTATATGGGTGTTTTGTCGGCATACGTGTGTGTGTGTGTGTGTGTGTGTGTGTGTGTGTGTGTGTGTGTACCACATGCATGTCTGGTGCTCAAAAAAGCCAGAAGAGGGTATCACATCTCCTGGAACTGGAGTTCCAGATGGTTGTGAGCCCCCATGTGAGTGCTAGGAATCAAACCCAGGTTCTCTGGGTCACTGAGCCACCTCTCAAGCCCTTTCTAATACTCTTTTAAGGTACTGGTTTCCAGATATACTAACCACATGTGGGTTAAAGAATCTAAGAAAATGAGCACTCATTACTACACTGCTTCTGCAAAGGGATAGCTAGAACCATGTCATCACCAAAGCATAAAGAATGCCTTCATCTTCCCTACTGTATGCTCATGTGTCCTTTCAACTTTGTTACTGTGCATGTAAATGCATGCATAATGTGTGGAGGAGGAGCTGCCATTATGTCCATGGGGAGGTCAGAGGTCAATCCTACAGAGTCAGTGTTTGCCTTCCACCTCTCTGTAGGTTCTGGGGACAGAATTCAAGTCGAAGTTTGCATGGCAAAAGCATTTATCCACTGGGCCATATTGCTGGCCCAACATCTGTATTTGATTTTTTTTTACTCTTATTTATTTGTGTGTGTGTGTGTGTGTGTGTGTCAGTTCTCTCCTTCTTCCAAGTGGATTCTGAGATTGAACTCGGTCTCTCAGGCTTGGTGACAAGTGCCTTTATCTGGAGTTGGCTCACAAGTCCCTACACACAGGGAAGCATGGGAGGTTTTGGGTTTTGTTTGTTTGTTTCTCTGTGTAGCTTTGGTGCCTGTCCTGGCTCTTGCTCTGTAGACCAGGCTGGCCTCGAACTTCAAGGAATCTTTAAAACAGAGTGAGATTATAATAGGGGCTTTCTTATGCCAAAAGAGAATATTCTTCTTTTGTGTATTGCATATTAATTTTATTCTCTAAAAAAAAAAGATTTATTTATTTATTTATCATGTAGAAAGCATTCTGCCTGCACACCAGAAGAGGGCACCAGATCTCATTACAGATGGTTGTGAGCCACCATGTGGTTGCTGGGAGTTGAACTCAGGACCTCTGGAAGAGCCACCAGTGCTCTTAACCACTGAGCCATCTCTCCAGCCTCCTTTTTTTCAATTTTAAAAAATATTTATTATCTGTCTGTCTGTCTGTCTATCTGTCTGTCTGTCTATCTATCTATCTATCTATCTATTTTGAGACAGGATTTCTCTGTGTAGTTTTGGTGCCTGTTCTGGAACTCACTCTGTAGATCAGGCTGGCCTGGAAGAGATCCACCTGCCTCTGCCTACTGAGTGCTGGAATTAAAGGCGTGAGCCACCAACACCCAGCTCTATAACATTTTTATATAAAGGTAATAATTTAGAATTTACATGTTTATGTGGAAAAAGTCTCCTTCAGTGACTGCTTCATTTCTAAACTGTTCTAGGTTTTGATTATAACAACAAAATGATTTCACATAAACTTAAATAGACTTTCTTTTTCGATACGGCTGAGTAAAACTTATGTGGTTGTCCTCTCTTTAACAGAGCTTTACTATATAGAATAGCCAGGAACTTACTAGGTAGCCGAGGACTGCCTCAACCCTGTGGCAATCCCTTGGTTCCATGGTATTGCCAGTGTAAACTACTATGCTCAACTTGGTTTTCTCATTTCTTAAGGATTTCAAAACATTTCATTTTTCAATTTATCTCAATACCTCCCCTGTTCTCTGCCCCATGATAACATTTTGACCATGTATATGCTTTAAGAAGAATCAACACACATCCAGAACTAGGACCTAAATAAACCTCTATTCCTCAGGGAAAAAAAAAGTATAAAAAAGTAACTTACCAAGAGTGGCTGAGAAAAGAGTTCTAGCTGAGCTCTATAAATGATGTCATCAAGTACTTCCTGGCCAAGGTCCCACTGTCCATTATACCTGGGGGGTGGATTATTTAGTACTTTTAATAGAGATCTCTCATCTGCAGCACTTAAAAGAAAACGGTTCCAAGTTCTACTACTTTAGTCGTAAAGCAAAACTTATACTTCCAATTTATTATTTCACTGTTGAATTATCCTAGCTTTGGTTATAACAAAATGAAGATTACAACTCTCTGTTTAAAGTAGTTTACAGATGTTTCTTTATACAAATAGGTTTTTACCATGTGTTGATATTCGAAGTAATTTATTTAAAGTATACGTGATAATCATGGTAGTGAACTATGTAGAAAGAATACAGTTTCTGTACAGAAAAATCTAAACATTTCTAAGATGGATCTAATTTTATGATTAGTCATGTTATTAACTGGCTATTTTAAAAGTACTGACTAGATACTGTATTAGAAAAACCAGGTAACAGGTTTATCATGGAACAAAAGATTCTATGATAAAGAAGAAATAGAATATACAATGCTCCCACATGCAGAAGACTCTGTCTTCTTCCTACTTACATGGCATAGTAAACTCCTGTGAGAAGTTGCACCATAAATTCAGGATCTAATACTATTCGACCACAGATTTCTTTCCACTGTTTCTCATGTTGCCGTGGAAACCCACTCACACAAACCCTAGGAAAACACAGTAGTTAATGTGTGACTTCCTGGCTGGCTAATCTTACATTTAATGAGACATCCATCCCTCAGCTACTGATGCCTGCTAAAAGCCAGAGTTGTGAGCAGGTAGAAAATGTTTCCTTTTTAATTTTTTTAAAGCACACCTTTATTCAGAAAGCATGTATTCTAGTAGACTACATAAACAGTAACAAGTTTCCCCAAATAGCTAACAACCTCTTTCACAGACATCCTTTTATCCCTTCTCTCTCTCTCAAACATATAAATACACAGTTTTTATCCATCTTAAATTGTAGTGGAGAATTACTAGATAGTACATAATTTTTAAACAGACATCGCAAAATACTGTTGTTCATAAGGCCAAAATTATTTATCTGATGTTTTCCTTAAGCAGAATTCAATGTGCACAATTAGGATCCTCATTTTCTTTACTGTGTAGTGCGGCGCTGGGATTGGTGGCTCTCATGGCCAGTGGGGCTGTTCCTTCCACAGTGGAACCACCATGGGCAAACTCAAACAGCAAGATCTGTGGTCCACACATCAGCAACACCTCTGCTCCTCGGCACTGCAGACCAAGGACTTCTGGTAGCTCCTGGGCGGCATGAACTTTATTTTCTCTCTTTCTTTCCTTTGGAGACAGGGTCTCACTATGTAACCTAACCCTGGGTGGCCTGGAGCTCTCTCTAGCCTCTGTCATTCGAGTGCTAGGATTAAAGACTGGGATTATTATTCCCATAACCAAGCTTGCCTTTGAATCTTTTCTGCATACTGCTTATATATCAGTGTGTTCTTGTCAATTATATTTAATTTTAACATATCAGTCTGATGACAAATGGACTTCTGGTCCTCTTTTGGGGATCTTAGGATGCACAAGAGGTGTAAGAGTGGTTATGACGCCGAATAGAATATGCTATCCCCTCTGCAGGCAGTGACAACAAGGACCTTTGACGCCACTGTTAGCCAAAAGATCATAAACAACTGCCTTCTGTTTCACTGAGATGCTTCCAAAAGCTGTATCTTAAAATATGGTTATAGAGTTATAACATTAATATCAAGTTTTAGGTTAATTATAATAGCAAGTTCGGAAGGAAAAATTTAGTGCCTTATTATAGTCTCAATCAACTAAAAACTATACACATATAGAATATAATGAAGCAATAAAACACTACAAGTTGAAAATAGCATTACATGGATGAAATCATCGGCACATGCCCCACCCTAATCCCGGCACTCAAGAGACAGAAAGAAAGCCAGCCTGGGCCACACAACAAATCACAGTCCAGCCTCACCTACAAAGAAGTTTATCACTAAAACAGAAACCAGACTATTAAGGGTGAAGCTTGCTCATGTATCCCCTAATGGACAATAATAGGTATCATATTACTGTGGTATATATCTTTTATATGTTTAAAATAACCCAATGATTTCATCATATCAATAGTTATACACTAGAAATAATCACTTGCAACTACTAAGAAAGATGAAAAAACATGAATATCTATTAAAAATAAGTACAAGGTTCAGAACAAAGTTTTTAAAAGTTCTCCAGGGGAGGCCGGGGTATGGTGCGTGCCTTTAATCTTAGCACTTGGGAGGAAGAGGCAGGTGGATCTCTGAGATTGAGGTCAGCCAGGTCTACAGATCGAGTTCCAGGATAGGTTCCAAAATTATAGAGAAACCCTGTCTCAAAACACCAATTAATCAATCAATCAATCAATCAATCAATCAATCAATAAAAGTTCGCAAAGCTATACAGAGAAACCCTGTCTCGAAAAACAAACAAACAAAAACAAACAAATTAAACCATTTCTATGGGGTTGGGGATTTAGCTCAGTGGTAGAGCGCTTGCCTAGCAAGCGTAAGGCCCTGGGTTCGATCCTCAGCTCTAAAAAAAAAGTTCTTCAGGGGACACAGAATCTACATTAGAGGTAAGAACCTCGTTTACCACTAACATTGTAAGTGGGATAAAATAATATACTAAATTTTAAGATAATCTATCTGTAAATTCAAAATTCTGGAAATTTAGATTAGACTTTGGCCAATTACTCAAACTAGTGAGTTTTGTTATAATCAGAACAGCATGTGACCCTGAGCATTCCTCAAAGACAGATTCCTGATCCCTATGAACTTTCCTTTCTGGTATTTATGATATGTCGTCTCCTTTACCCACTAAGGGTGGAACATGTGACTTGTTTCTATCCAACACAATGTAGCAACGTGAAAGGATTCCCCACCATGTGTACACTATTTGTACATTATGTGTAACTATTCCAAAAGTAACAGGTCATACTGGATACTCTCAATTTATTCTGGCTTTGAAGAAGCAAGCTATGATGTCATAAGCTGCCCATGTGGCATGAAAGTGAGGACCGATTTCAGCAGACCATCAACTACATAAAGAAACCTATAATCCTACAACTATAGGAACAGAACTCTGACAAAGTCTTGTAAGAACACAGTTCTTTATGTCTTTTTAGAGTCTTAAAAAACCTCTAAGATGCCAGGGGTGGTAGGTACCACATGCCTTTAATTTCAGCACTCAGAAGGCAGAGTTAGGCAGATCTTAGTGAGTTGGAGACTAGTCTAGTCTACATGGGGAGTTCTTTCCAGGCCAGAACCACACAGTGAGAACCTTGTCTTCAAAAGAAAAAAAGACCTCAAGCAGAGGCAAGCCATGCTTACATTCCTGCCTCATAAAAACTATGAAATAATAAATGTATGATGTTATGAGCAGTTAAAATTGTGGAAACTTATTTTTCTTTTTAAGGATTGTTTTGTGCTGGGTGGTGGTGGTGATGGAGCACTCCTTTAATCCCAGCACTTGGGAGGCAGAGGCAGATGGATCTCTGTGAATTTGAGGCCAGCCTGGTCTACAGAGCGAGTTCCAGGACAGCCAGAGCTACACAGAGAAACCGTCTCGAGAAACAAAACAAAAACAACAAATGTTGTGTGCATGTATATCTCCCAACACGTTTGTGGGGTCAGAAGACAATGTCTGGGAACTCAGCTCTTTTCTCCCCCTGTTATTTCTGCCACAGCACCTCTACAAGAGCTTTCCTGCATAGCCTTGTAGTTTTGAGTTTCGGAGACTGAACTCATATTTTAAGGGTTTCTCAGCACACTGGTTCACCTATTTGAGCCTCTTGCTGGCCCAAGAATTTGTTATGTAGCTAAAGGGAGGGATTGAATATGATCCTTCCCTCCCATCCCCCAAGACAGGGTTTCTCTGTGTATCCCTGGCTGTCCTGGAACTCACTGAGGTCCAGACTGGCCTCAGACCCACCTATCTCTGTCTCCCTAGAGCTAGGACTAAAGGCATGTGCCACCACTGCCTGGCTAGGCTTGTATATGATTTAATTCTAGACTCCGTTTTCTAAGTCAAAAGTCACTTGGAAAGTATAAGCTCAGAACTGAATTCTGTGACACTGAACCAATTTATATTACCTAAATTTTTTCGACAGTAGAATTCAGTTAAGCCGAACTTCTTAGAAATTCTGAGGTAATAAAGACTAATCTAAAGCAGACACTGAATATTCCTTTACCATCACACAGATAAATGGTACAATATCAATCTTTTCCAATACAGACAAGAGTTTACAATGGGGATGGAGGCTGAAAGGTCAGGAGTTCAAGGTCAACTTGCACTACATGAGGCAATGTTTTAAGTAAATAAAAATGTATAAGGAAAAGTTTCACATTCTTAAGGTTTTTCCCATATACAGGTCTATTATTAAATTTTTTTTTTCCTTTTGCAAGACAAGGTTTCTTTGTGTAACAGCCCTGGCTGTCCTGGAACTCACTTGGTAAACCAGGCTGGCCTTGAACTCACAGAGTTCCACCTGCCTCTGCCTCATGAGTGCTGGGATTAAAAAACCTGCATCACCACTATCCAGAAAACATTTCAAAACTTTTAACATGATTTATAAAAACAATGCATCTAGGGGGCAATCTGGTATATTGATAAGTGATCCTAAACTTAGTGGTCTCAACCAGCTCCTTGTTCAGCTAGAAAATATTCTGTTTAATGTTAAAATAATCTTCTTTTTACAATCTTTAATGATTTATTTTATAAGTGTTTTGTCTGCATGTGTGTATGTACAATTAATTATGTGAGGGCAGTACCAGAGTCCTAAACAGAGCACTGGACCATCTGGAACTGGATAACGATATTGTAGGCCTCTGTGGAGATAATGGGAAGTGAACTGGTCCTGTGCTCTTACCTGCTGAGCCATCTCTCCAGTCCCTTAAAATAATGTTCATTCCTACAGGAAGTTCCATGAATTTTATTTGCTACCATACCAGAAGTTGAGCAGCCTGACATACACGATCCTTCCCAGCAGCGCTGTGACTATGAGCAATAATGACTACTCTTCTCACCTGGAGCCCATCCGACAAAGAGACTGGTAAGATGAGGCAGGCATATACACAATAGCGGAATTATAGCACAGCAGGAGAAAACTCAAAACTTCAAACCTAGAAAAATAACAAAAAAGACCACAATTACTTATTTCTATCTGAAACCACAGTAACTTATTTACTTACTAAATGGTTATAACAACGCCTTAATGTAAATCGTCATGGTTTTTTTCATCTTAATCAGGTTACTGTAGAATCCTCCTCAGTAGTTTGCTTCCTTCTTATTAGGAACCATAGCCCTTTGCTGTCATCAATATTTTCTTCTTAAAAACAAATTAAGGGTGGGCATGGTGCACATGCCTTTAACCCCAGCACTCAGGAGGCAGAGGCAGGCGGATCTCTGTAAGCTCAAGGCCAGCCTGGTCTACAGAGCGAGATCCAGGACAGCCAGGGCTATGTAGAAAGAGCCTGTCTCAAAAACAAAACAAAACAAAACAAAAAAGAATTTAAGGATGCACGGTGTAGTGGAGCGCATCTTCAATCTCAGCACTGGAGGGCAGAGGCAGTCCCATCTCTGTGTGTTTGAAGCCATCCTGGTCTACACAGTGAGTTCCAGTCCAGTCACAGCTACATAGTAAGATTCTGTCTCCACAAAATAATGAACCCCACCCCACCCCCAAAACCAAAATAACCAACCAACCAAAACAAACTAACCCCAAACCTCAAAACCAATGACATCAAGGGGCTGGAGAGCCGGCTCAGTAAGAGTACCAGCTAGTCTTGCCAGTTTGGTTCCCAGCACCCATGTGGCGGCTCACAACCACCTGCAGCTCCAGTTCCAGGGCTTCTAAGGCCCCAAAGAAACTGCAAGACGCTGGACAGCATTCCTAACCTGTATCCACCAGATACACAGAGCCCTCCTCCCTTCCTCCAGCTATAGCAATAAAACACATCTTCCATATTGACTGCTGAATGGTTTATGTAGAAGGTGGATACCCTGCTTGAGAACCATGGTTTAAAAGTCATTACATCTTGAAAAGGGAAAATGGAAGGGAGGAGGGATGGGAGACAGCAATTTTTATTAATGAACTGTGTGGACGTAATACATATTTAGTTTGGAGGTAAAAGCTACATGTATTGGTAAGATATTTCACAGTAAAAATTATATACAACAAAAGACTCCCATAACATCCAATGCCATCACTCTCATACCCACTAAGATCAGAAGATGGACGTGAGATTAGCTGCCAGTAAGGACAATGAGAAGCTTTTATTATCTATTATCTTATGCTATGGGCATTTTGCTTGTTGGGCGTCTGTATACCACGAGCATGACCGCTGTCTGACGACACCAGAAGAGGGCTTTAATGCCCTAAAACTGTAGGAACACATGGTTGTGAGCTGCCGTGGGTGCTCTTAACTGCTGAGCCATCTCTCCAGCCCTGTGACATATATTTGATTGGTTACTAACCTTGTTTATTTAATAAGAGTTTGCTGAACTGCCCCATAAGCAGAAAATTGCCCACAAGCAGCAGAAGCCGTTCATAGTACGGAGGGAAGAGGAAGAATTTGACTGCAGATGAGATACAGTGACACCACAGGGTGCTGGCAGCCTGCTCTCCCGCCCCAGGTGAAGAGCTGGTCAATGGCTACTGTGTGGGAAGAACCAATTTTCGCCATGGACGAGCTCCTCAATAACTTGTCCAATCCCAAGAGGTCAGCCCTGGATACATGTATATGCAAGCAAACAGACTCAGTAGATACATGTGCATACAGTACATGTATACATATGTATAGACATAGGACAGTAATAAGTGATCATGAATTTGGGGGGACACGGAAACAGCTGGAGAGGGAGGGGGAGTGGTGTAGATATGGTATTGATATATGAAGTTCACAAAAAAGCCTTTTGAGTAGTTCTTGTTCAAAGTGCCAAGGACCACAAATGTTTCAGGTTTTGCAGTGTTCCAGATTTTGTAATGTGCGCCTTCTTTGGAGGTAAGGCCCAAGTCTATACCAGAAATTCATTTATGTTTCACATGTACCACACACACACATAGACTGAAGGCGATTTCACATAGTATTTCAGTGCACGTGCATGTTACCTGTGTCCTAGTCACACAGACTGTGAGGACGGTCTACCTGCACCATCTTGCTGGTGCCCACAAGATTTTAGACTTTGGAACATTTCAGATTTGTGATTTTCAGATAAGGATGCTTAACCTGTATTATAATGGATTCCACCAAAATGACGTATTTAATTTTTGGACTCTGCTCATATCAAGCTTGAAATGAAGTTAATTATACTTAGCTATTAGGCATAAATTCACCATTGTTACTGTGTAGTTTTTTTTTTTTTTTTTTTTAAATTACTTTAGATGTTTTGCCCACATGTATGTATGCATACCACATGCATGCCTGGTGCCCTTGGAAGCAAGAGAGGGTGTTAGCTACCCTGAAACCAGAGTTGCAGATGGTTGTGAGCCACCATGTGGGTACTGGGACTTGAACGCAGGTCCTCTGGAAAAAGAGCCAGCAGTTATCCTGAGCCATCCCTCCAGCCCCCACTATGTAGTTTTGATCATTACCGGTTTTGTGCAGTGAATGTTTCTCTCTGAGGATGAAGATCACTGTAAACAACCCTGATGAGATCATGCTGACATAATGCCCCTTCTGTTAAAGCCATGGATCCAATTGTTGAGGGCTACAAAAAATAAGATATAGTATGAAATAATGTCTCCAAAATGAAGTAAAAATCTGTATTAAATTGTTTTTAATTGTTTAAATAAAATGTAGCTTTTCTCTGTTCAATGATATTTTATGCTTTCTTTTGGAAATTATGTGAAGACACATAAAATTTGAAATATAATGGAGTTACTCTGTATTTAGGAAAAAGAAAAGCTGCAAAAACATTTAGTTTTGAAAGAAATACATTTACATTTGTTTATATTCCAGAACACATAATATAACTACTTATATAAAATAAACAGTATTGAAGACTATGATAAAAACCTCTTTAATATTTATGTAATTGATTTCATGTTTTCATGTTAGAGTAACCACTTATTAATATCACTACTATCATTTTATTTCATAATATAATACAAATAACTTGATTAAAATCTATTACTCAGAAATATTCTTTGTTAAAATAAATACTGGTTGAATAGGAGATATACTATTTCTAACAAAAAACAAAGTCTCAGAGGAATTAATTTAAAAAATTAATAGCTTCATTGAGCCACAAAACAGGATAATGTGTGTTGAAAATGGAATATAATTTTTAGGAAAAACTTTTTAAATGCTCATAATCTGACACACCAAAGGCCACTAAAGACAGTAAATTTGATTTATGATACATTTTCTTACTAGGTTTTACCAAAGAGAGCTCAGCTCAACAGCAACATTTACCTAAATAATCATGAGTGTGCTCATATTCTTCAACAGAATAAACATAAGCAAAACAAATATGTTACTAACAGCTAGAATGTGCAATTAGACTCTTTTATACTGAAGAATAATGGAGCATCAACATCCTTCTGAGTAATTACTTTCCTTAAGAATAATAAAAATGATTCAATCTTGCTATGGGATATCTTTCTGTATGTTGTGACTATGTGTGGGTCCTATTGGATAATAAATAAAGCTGTTTTGGCCTATGGCAAAGAAAGCTTACAGCCAAGTGGGAAATCAGAGCAGAGATCCAGAGAGGGCAGAGTCAGCAGCCCGCTGCCAAAGGAGCAACAAGATACCAGCAGACCAATAATGCCACGGCCACATGGCAACATATAGATTAATAGAAATGGGTTAATTTAAGGTATAAAAGCTAGCTAGCAAGAAGTTGAAGCCATAGGCCATACAGTTTGTAATTAATATAAGCCTCTGAGTGATTATTTTATAAACGGCTACGGGACCAAGGGGCTGGGCAGGACCGAGAAACTTCCAGTTACACAATCTAACAAAGATAATCAGCAAACAATAAGTTGAAAATGAGCCAGGTGGTGGTGGTGGCACACACCTTCAATCCCAGCACTAAGGAGGAAGAGGAAGGCAGATCTCTGTGAGTTCAAGGCCAGCCTGGTCTACAGAGCGAGTTCCAGGACAGCCAGGAAATCCTGTCTTGGAAACCCGCCCCCAACCTCAAAGGAAAATAAAGTTGAAAATAATACCAATGAGTGAAAAATATATGAATAAACAAGAACTAGAGGGAAATTATCCATTAAATATTAACTCCCTTGACACAAATCTGACACCACACATAATATCCACTCTAAAAAATGTACACCACAACAGCTGGAGAGATGGCTCAGTGGTTAAAAGCACTGGCTGCTCTTCCAAAGGACCTGAGTTCAATTCCCCAAAACCACATGGCAGCTCACAACTGTCTGTAGCAGCTCACAACTGTCTGTAACTCTAAGATCTGACACCCTCACACAGACATACATGCCAGCAAAATACCAACACACACAAAATAAAAATAAATTTAAAAAATTACTATTTCAATCAGTTAATTTATCTAATGTGAGTGTGTGCACATATGGACGTCTGAGGACAATCTGTGGGAGTCAGTTCTCTCTTTCCGTTTTACCAGTCCCAGGACTAAAACCAGGTTGTCAGGGTTGCTGGCTGGTACCTCTATCTGCCAAGTCATCTGCAGGCCCAATACTTACCTTCCCTCCTTTCATTAAATGTGCATGAATGTTTTGTCTGTGTGTAGGTCTGTGTATTAGATGCATGTCTGGTGCCCTTGGAGGCCAGAAGAGAGTGTCAGAGAACCTGGAACTGGGCTTACAGGTGGTTGTGACCTACCATGTGGGTGCTAGGAATTGAACATGGGTCCTCCAGAGGAACAGTCAGTGTTCTTAACCACTGAGCTGGCTCAGCTCACAACCAAAAAGAGAAGACTATGTATTAGGACCCTTGCATGGTGGTATAGTCATTTCACTCAAAAGATAGAAGCAGGTTTAGGAGTGTAAGGTCATCCTTGACCACCTGGTGAGTTTGGGGCCTGCCTAGGCTACAGAGGTCATGTTTCCAAAACAGAAACAAAACAAAAAAGTACTCGTCATATTTACCTCTGACAGAAGATAAATTTTTATCTTTTTCTCAACATAATGTGAAACATTCAATATTCCCCACGTTACTTACTTCATGGTATATTGAAGGCTTGGATAAGGAAGGGATAGTGAAAGACAGCACTTTATTGTTTCCATCTTTATCAGCAATTTCCTACAGTAAAAAATGAACAGAAACAATGTAACACTAAGTCTATAGCAACATACATAATAAGCACTTCCTTAACTAATAGAACATACTAGTGAGTTTGAGAAACAATAGTACATAGAGATGCTATTACTGTAACCTACCCTTTCAGATTTATTAGCAAACTGATACATACAGCAGAGCTGTTACCCAGAGATACCGAGCATGAATCACACCACATCAAATCCAACATGACAGCAAAGGCAACATCAGATGTACAGAGACCAGGAAGAGAAAAAGTGATTAGATCTGGAGGGCAAATACTGATCAGATCTTTGAGCAGGAACATGGCTGAGCAAAGCACAACTCAAACCAAGAGACCCACACTTACTGACACGGGACCCACACTTACTGACAGGGGACCCACACTTACTCACACGGGACCCACACTTACTCACACGGGACCCACACTTACTCACATGGGACCTACACTTACTGACAGGGGACCCACCCACACTTACTGACACTGGACCCACACTTACTGACAGGGGACCCACACTTACTCACATGGGACCCACACTTACTGACAGGGGACCCACACTTACTCACATGGGACCCACACTTACTGACACAGGACCCACACTTACTGACAGGGGACCCACACTTACTCACATGGGACCCACACTTACTGACACTGGACCCACACTTACTGACAGGGGACCCACACTTACTGACAGGGGACCCACACTTAGTGACATGAGCACATTGTAACACGAATGACTTGTCTGCTAGCTTTCCCAAGACGTAACTGACAGAATTTACATGTACTTCTAGTGTACTTGAAGTTCTGATACGTTTACACTGTGAAATGAGCACATGCACAGACTTACTCAAATATCCAGTACTGCAGTTACCATTTTATCGTGAGAACATTTGAAGAACGAATCTTGATTACAAGAAATTGATAATCCCTCAGCAATAAACTACCAGACTGTAATAAGTCACATATGGACAATATTAGTATAACTGTTTAAGAAATAGATATATTTAGATAATTTCCACTGAACTGTAAGAAAATTCTTTTGTGTTCTTGTTTGAGACAAGTTTTCACTCAGTAGCACAGGGTGTCCTGGGATGCAATATGTAGTCCTGGCTGGCTTCAAATCTGCACTTCGGTTTACTGAGTGGTAGGATCAGAAATGTGTGCTACTATACCTGGTTTCTCTCTCTCCCTCTCCCTCTCCCTCTCTCTCTCTCTCCCTCCCTCTCTCTCATTGTTTCTTTCTTTCTTTCTTTTTTTTTTCTGAGAAAGGGTCTCATGTACTACTGCAGCCTGACTTGTTATATAGTTCAAGCTGGCCTGGAACTGAAAATCTTGCCTTAGACTCCTAAAGCTGGGATTAAAGATATGAGTCACCATATACAGCTTTTTGTAATTTTTTTGTTTGTTTGTTTTTTGAGACAGGGTTTCTCTGTAGCTTTGGTGCCTGTCCTGGAACTCACTCTGTAGACCAGGCTGGCCTTGAACTCACAGAGATCCACCTGCCTCTGCCTCCCGAGAGCTGGGATTACAGGCGTGCGCCACCACCGCCTGGCTAGTTTTTTGTAATTTTAAAAGATTTTTTTAAACAGAGAGAGATGGCTTAGCGGTTAAAAGCACTGACTGATGTTCTAGAGGACCCAAGTTCAATTCCCAGGCTGTCCATGTCCAATCATGCCAGGATTTAAAAAAAAAGAAAAAGATTTTTGAGAGACAGGGTTTCTCGGTAGCCCTAGCTGTCCTCAAGCTTGGTTTGTAGATCAGCAGGCTGGCCTTGAACTCACAAAAATCTGCCTGCCTCTACCTCCCAAGTGCTGGGATTCAAAACATGTGCTACCACACTTGGCTACAAGTTTTTTTCAAGTGTTTTTCTGAAAACAAGAAATCTGGGCAGTGGTGGCGCACACTGGGGGGCAGAGGCAGGAGCAAACAGACCATCCTTCCTCTAGTGTGAGGCATCTCTCGTCTCCAGGCTCCAGCACAAACAGTAAACTGCTTTACATCTCAGCTCACTGCCCTCTGCTTGTTCTAAGTAACATGCAACTGCCATGAAATCCAATAGACAATCGCTCTCACTGGACCCTACTACAATAGAGGGTCAGAGATTAAGGAGCTAGCTACATTGCTGCAAACCTGTAAACCTAGTATTCGGGTGGTAAAGGAATGAGGTTCAGAGAACAGGTCAGATTCAGACACAAAAAGTCTGAAGCCAGACCAGACAGAGATCCTGTCTCAAAAAACAAAATAAAAACAAACCCTAAACAAAACAACAACAAAAAAATCCCAAACACCTGGACATGGTAGCATACCCTTTGAACTCCAGCACTTGACCAAGGCAGGTGGATCCCTGTGAGGTTGAGACCATCCTGGTCTACATAGTCAATTCAAGGCCAGTGAGAGCCACACAATGAGACCCTGTCTCAAAAACAACCAGGTTAGCCTTCCTAAAACTTTTAAGTTTTATGAGGTCTCATTTAAAAACAGATCTACCACAAGATCTAACCACACCACTCTTGGGCATATATACAAAGGATTCTATACCTTACTACGGAGACACCTGCTCATCCATGTTCACTGCTGCTCTCTACTCATAATATCCATAAACTGGAAACAGCCTAGATGCCAACCAATTAAGGATTGGATAATGAAAACGGGGTACATTTATCCAATGAAATACCATTCAACTGTTAAGAAAAATGAAATTATGAAATTTGCACCACCACTACATCTATCCTGTTAGTATGTAATATAATCCTCAAAACTCTCATTTACTTTCCATGTGAATGCCTATTAAAGAACTCTTCACACTAAAAAGATTTTCTTGCTGGATATGGTAGTACACACTTTAATTCCAGCACTCAGGAGGAAGAGAAAGAAGGGAGATTTTTGTGAGTTCAAGGCCAGTCTCATCTCTATACTAAGCTCCAGACTAGCCAGGGCTATATAATGAGACCCTTGTAGGGAAAAAGGGGACAGCTAAAGAAACCCACCCTGACCCGGGATCCCAGAACAGGTCAAAGAAACACAGCCTATATCTGGGACCCGAGCCAGTGAAAGAAACACTTTATTCCTGAACCTAGAACCATAGAAACATACCCTGACTTTGAAACCAGTGCCAAAGAAACACTCTGTCCCTAGAATCAGAGCCAGTGAAAGAAATACACCCTGGCCTTAGAGCCAAAAAGGTAAGAAAGGCCAGTGAAAGAAACAGTTTAGCTCTGAAATCAGGGCCATCTCCGCTCCTGACCAATGAAACTAACCAATCGCTGAGCAGAAAAACCTAACTAATCCCTGGACAGAAAATCTTCTCCCTGGAGAAATTACACTCCTAAGAAACCCTATATAAACCACCCTTCCTGGTCAGTTGTGGGCTGTTCTCTCCACCCTGGTAGAGGCAGCCACTCTCCCAGACTCCTCCTTCCCAAATAAATCTCTTTCTCAAAGGAGTCTTGGGTGTGAAGATCTTCATTCACCAGCACAGAGAAGAATCTTGCTAAGTTGTCCCTTACCGGGACTGAGCAGAAAAAACCTTGCAGAGACATCCCTTACCGGGACTGAGCAAGGCGCTTTGCCAGAGCAGGAGGAGATTGTTACATTTCTGCAGGGGTTCCCTGTTGGTAGAGTGAAGCAGAAGTAACATCTTGGCTGGAGAAGCAGCAGAGCTCTGCTGGGAAGCCCCCTTAAGTGGGGGCTGAGCGAAGCTCTCCAGGAGAGGAGCAGGATTGCTGTATCCTGCCGGGAGACCATTCCCCACTGCACTCCCAACTCCAGGTATCGCAGACTCCCCCAAGCAGTCAGGACACCTTTCCCCCAGAGTTGCAACTTACAACCTGTCTCCAAAAAACAGAAAAGGTTTCTAGCTGGCACAGTGGTGCTTGCTTGTAATCCTAGTCTTTATGAGGCTAAGGCAAGAATTCCAGCACTCAGGAGGCAGAGGCAGGCAGTTCTCTATGGGTTTGAGGCTAGCCTGGTCTATAGAGTGAGTTCCAGGGCAGCCAGGGCTACACAGAGAAACCCTGTCTCGAAAAATTTAAAAAAAAAAAAAAAAAGAATGAAGAAGGAGGCCTTTTGTTCTAAGATCAAGTAAGAGTTCAAGGCCAGCCTCCACTACATACTATGTCTGAGGTCACCTAAGTTACACAGGGAGAAAAACAAAGTGACAGAAACCAAAGCCCAACAACACCGGAGCTAAGATGAAAGCATCTCTCTCAGCTCGTATGTATATTCTGAGCTTTTCATCTGCATGGGCACAACTGGATTTTCCTGATCAGTGATTGATGTGAGAGGGACCGCCCAGCCCACCCTTGGTGGTACCACCCTTGGGCCTTACATGAGTAAGGAAGCAGGCTGAGCAAGCCCTGAGGAGCAAGCCAGTAAGCAGCCCCCCCCATGGCTGCTTCATTCGTTCCTGCCTCGACTTCCCCAGATGACGGACTATAAACATTCTGTGAGGTGAAATAAATCCTTTGCTTCCCAAGTTGCCTTTGGTCATGGTGTTTTATCACAGCAAAAGACACCCTAAAACAATGACTTTTTCCTAAAATCTCTCCTATTCCTAATCCAAAGGGATCAAAAGTATACCTTTTCAGATACTATTTCCTCAGGAAAGTGTAGTAACTTTGGCTAATATTTTCATTTCTCACATCCTTTTCTATACACACTTTGCATTATTAGTCATCTATGAATATGACTTCTGAAGTAGAGAAGTTGCCCTAAAAGCAGGTAGCTCATTTCAGTATCCAATTTGTTTCTTATAAAAGGGATTTATAAACACTGGCTCCAAAGAATGCTTTGTAGTAAGCCATCTGAGTTAACGATGTTATCAATTACATCTTCAACAATTTTATTAAAAAACTTGTTACGAATGTTTATAATCAACTCAAAAAAATTATTCAATAGACATTTCTCTAAACAATCTTCAAATATTTCAGAGAATTTTAAAAATATTCTAAATTTCCCACACTACCACTTTCAACTCACCAAATTATAAATGCCTAGGAGAAGCGCCTCGATGCAGCCATTACTCTGCCTGTCTCTGCTAACGGTGAGTCGCAAGTACACCCACATCAGCTCAGGCAAGAACTGCAGTGTGAACCTCTTCAGCCGGACTTCAGAGCTACGGTAGAGCTCAAACAGCTGATGGCAGACAGGCTCCAGGAGCTGAAAGGGAACAGAGCAGTGTGAATGCTTGAGCTGTGACTGTACTTCTTAAAAAGGCAATGTACCTTTACAATATTTAAAAATAAATTCCTCTTAAAATTTGTTCCTCCATATATGAGCTGACTCAACAGAGCCTTAATAGACTATATATTAAACTGACCAAACCTCTAACTCTACATATTTTAGCACCAAATACTATTACTATACTTTTTGATGTACTATGCTACTAAATTTACTAGATAAGTAGTCTGTTTGTCAGTGAACTATATTTATATTTGATGAGTTTCCTGTCCTTACTGAGACCTTCTAGGCTCTCTTTTTTTTACATTGATGTAAGTATGAATGTATGTGTGGGTACTTGAACGCCATGGTACATGTATGGAAGTCAGAACAACTTTGTGGATCTAGCTCTTTCCTTCTATCGTGTGAGTTCTAGGGAACCAACTTAGGTCGTAGCAAGTGCCTTTATCTACTGAGTCATCTCACTAGCCCATCTTCCATTTCAAGAATTTTCTTCTTGATTAAAATAACTTCAGGTTGGGGATTTAGCTCAGTGGTAGAGCGTTTGCCTAGCAAGCGCAAAGCCATGGGTTCAGTCCTCAGCTTCAAAAAACAAACAAACAAACAAATAAATAAAATAAAGTAAAATAAAGTAACTTCAAATTTCAAGTAAAGTTATGACTTAAATTATATACCACTTATTAGATGAAGAAATTTTATAAAACACATATGGGCATCCAAAATTCTAGCAAATATAATATTTTAAATACATACAAGGGAAGTAGAACCAGATTTAAGACCTCACTAATTATATTTATTTAAAAGGTTTGGGGCTAGGAAGATGGCTCAGTGGGCAAAGCTCCTGTCATACAAGCACGAGGACTTGGGCTCAGATGCCCAGCATCCACATAAAAGTTGAACACAGCATAGCACGGGGGAGGGGGAGATAAACAGACTCCCCGGGCCTTAGGACCAAACACACAATTGTGAAAGGGAAAAGGGATATATATATATAAAAATATGTTTTTCAATGCTTAATTGGCTAATTGTTCTTGTATTACCACATTAAATGACTTGAGAGACCTCATGATGTTAAAAACTGAATAAAATGAGCAGCTCCACCTACTGCTGATTTAAAATGGTTCCGCTCCTACTAACTATAGACTGTATACACCTGGCTGACTTTTAACTCTATACCAACACTGATGAGAAACTAAGACCCCCCCACACCCTTCCACCCCACCCCTGAGACAGGGTTTCTCTGTGTAGCCCTGGCTGTCCTGGAACTTGCTTTGTAGACCAGGCTGGTCTTAAACTCACAGATTCACCGGCCTGCCTCCCGAGTGCTGGGATTAAAGGCAGGCACCACCATTGCCTAGGTTGACTCTTATTTTTAAACATGGTACTTACTGGTAATCCAGTTGCTTTTAATCAAATACAGCTACAAAATGAGATCATTTAAAAACCTGCCATTGCTGTCTATTAAAACCTTCAATTCTGGAAGTGGTGGTGATGCATGCCTTTAATCCCAGCACTCAGAAGGCAGAGGCAGGAGGATTTCTATGAGTTTGAGACCATCCTGGTCTACAAATCGTGTTCTAGGACAGCTAGAGCTGTCCAAAACCAACCAACCAACCAAAAACCTCAAAATCAAAATACTCTTTAATTCCAAGCATTTGTATCATGCTAATATTTCTTAAGTTCTTAATGGAAACCAGAAATGGTGGCACACACTTGTAATCCTAGCACTTGGCAGACAGAGGAGGAGGATCAAAGTTCAAAGGTCTTCTCAGGTACACAACCTCATGAGACCTTGTCTCAAACAAACTATAAACAACTCCACTAAAAGGTACTATGTAGTCAGGCGGTGTGTGTGTGTGTGGGGGCACCTTTAATCCCAGCACTTGGGAGGCAGAGGCAGGTGGATCTCTGTGAGTTCAAGGCTAGCCTAGTCTACAGAGTGAGTTCCAGGACAGCCAGGGCTATACAAAGAAACCCTGTCTCAAAAAACAAAAAACAAAAACCAAAAACAAACAAAAAACCAAAACAAGCCAACAAAAACAACCAGTATTATCATCCACATCAAAAGTGCTAACAATCATCATCTTTGGCTTTAAAACAATTTAGGAATAGTTGACACCTTTCCTAAATTAAGCCAATACTGTATTGACATGATAATTACTGAGACATACTATCTGATGAAAACACTTGAGAGCATTTTGAGTGAACTAACAAAAACTGAAGGCTAATTGAGTAGGAGAAATAACGTGAGGTGGAGAAATGGAGACAATAAGTCAGACAATAAGCAATAAAATAATTATAAGCCCACCTGTGATTGGGAAGAGACATGAGGTAGATAATAAAAGGTAAAGTCTAAGAAGGTGTTTCTTGTTTTGTTTTGTTTTTAAAGAGGTGTATAGAGCAGGTACAGCTCAGCAGGCCTCAAGACCTGGATTCAGATCTCAGTCCTCACCCATCCTAACCCTGCACACTTACAGGAGATGGGAAGCAGGGACAAGAGAACAGTCAGACATTTGCACACCCATCTCAGAAAAGTGGGAAGACAGAATATGAAGTCAAAGAAAATATAAAACAAACAGAGGGGACTTAACGGAGTGGAGGACTCAAACTGGAAGAACCACTGGTGACTAGGGGGTCTGTTAAATGGAAAAGAACAAAATAATATTGTTGGTTGTAACAAAGGTAGCCACAACATGCAAAATTAAACCCTGCAAATTCATATCAAGGATTTTTATGTCTTTAAAGCAAAACTGATATTAAGACTGTCCTAAGTTCAATTCATATTAAATAAAGCATGTGGCCAATTTCTGAAATAACATCTTGGAAGAACATCAGATGATGCCTCGGAATATAATAATCTGCCCATCTGTGACTACTGTGCACAACAGTTCTGAGGGTCTACAGAATGCATAGTCCTGGGCTTTCAAACGTCTGAATTAACAACTATTCTGAGGGTCTACAGAATGCATAGTCCTGGGCTTTCAAACGTCTGAATTAACAACTATTCTGAGGGTCTACAGAATGCATCGTCCTGGGCTTTCAAACGTCTGAATTAAAAGCTTCTGATCTGACAACAGTAAGGATGGAACCCAGACCTGCCCTTGCAACTTCATAATGACAATGAATGCTAAATCTTGAACCTGAATTTCTCAAGCTACCAATTTCATTTTTAACCATGACTTTGTCTCATGTATTATTATAAAGCATGATAATATACAATGTCTGAATAATTTTTAAAAATGTCTTGTTTTTCCATATCTTTTGAGTACTAAATCTTCAGTACTAGAACCTTTTTGTAAAATAATTTTTTCTTTTTTTTTTAAGATTTATTTATTTATTACATAAATTGTGTTCTATCTGCATATATTTCTGCATGCCAGAAGAGGGCACCAGATCTCATTACAGATGGTTGAGAGCTATCATGTGATTGCTGGGAACTGAACTCAGGACCTCTGGAAGAGCTGCCTGTGCTCTTAACCTCTGAGGCATCTCTCCAGCCTGTAAAATAATTTTCTAATCAATATTTACTTGCTTATTTATTTACACTTAACTCCTGAGCCATATCCCAAGCACATATTTATTAAATATTCATTACATATGGATAAAATGTTGCATTCTAGAAGTAACAATTATAGAATATATGACCACTGCCCATGAAGAGCTTACAATCTAAAGAGAAAAGTATAAGACAAATAATTTTTAATAAGCAAAGCTTAAATGTTAGGACAGTGCAAGATTAAGGGTAGGGTATAAACACATTTATTACTTAGAAAATTTCAAATACTCCTGACTATAGATATGTGTGTATGAGTGTGTATACCTATCTACACACTTACACACACAGCCCATGTCTGAAGTTTTAATAATTCAGCAACACATCGCAGGAGAAAAAGCAGCAGTGAATCTTGCAGCTGCTGCTAGGAAGAACAGCAGATGCAAGTCTAGGAGCCAATCCAAACAGAGGAGACAGGAAGAAGAGGTCAATATGCAAGCTTTTAGTGGGAAGACAATCAAGACGCACTTTCAGTTAGGCTGCTGGTTAGGAGACGGTTACCTGGCGGTTACTTCTTCAGCTCGCTGCAGTGCACAGCAGAGACACTCTTGGAGGCTGTATCTGGGAAGATAAGAAGCTACTTTCCTGTGTGTTCCTTTCATTTCATGTTAAAGCATACATGAATCCAGTGGACTAAACTATAATTGCACGACTGTGTCAATGCAAAAATACTGTGTATCTGGCCTAAGCTAACATATAGATTCAGGTGCTGTATTTTTCTATCTTCTATCACAGAGTGAATAACAGTGAACTGTTATTCTAAGTTTATTGATCTTTGCTATTTAGATCTTTAAAAGCACTTCCTCTGATAATTTTCAGGTAAACAATAAACAGCAATAATTGTGTTATCAGTTTACAACTGATGAGGGTGCTGCTTATAAACATCTCTGCAGTATTAAGAAGTAAGAATAAACGATATTAAATAAAGAAGGCTGACCCAGTATACTGTTAAAATTGGTTTTCCAGAGAAGGAACATTCCAGAACACAAAGAAAAAAGAAACGTTAAACAAAGACTCCACTGAGATGAGGTGACTGCAGCTGAGGCTCAAGGCACACCACCTCCATCAGCAAACAGACCCAAGCCTCTTCCCAGGTAGGAAGACGGGGTGGGGAGGCAAAGCAACGACCCGAGTGCAGAGGACAGCAGCCTTCCAGTCACGGGGAGACAGAACACACACTCACACGGTGTGACTGCAGCACAGCTTCCTTCTTACCAGCTAGAACACACTCTCTAACGCTTCCCTACCTCGTTGTTGGAGTCCTGGATAACTTTATAGAGTGCGGGAACAAGCGCTTTTTTCCGGTGTAAAGTTGCTGCATAACTGGTGATCTGAGTGTCAGGTAACGCCTAAGAGAAGCCAACGGACAGCACAGTGAGTTTAACGTTTAGAAGACGGTTTCCTTTACATGAGTGCTACTGGAGTCAAATAAGAGTCACATAAGAAAACTTAAAGTAATTAATAGAATTAAGCGATTACCTACAAGTAATTGCTGAGCCACAGAAATGACTCCAAGTTGCACATCATAGTAGACTTCACAGAAGTGGGGCTCTTTCAAGTTGTCTGGCCCGAAAGAGAGCAGGCTGCCTTTCAGTTCGTGCACTTACGCTTTTACAAACACATTTCATAAGCATCCATGATATAGCTTTCACTCAAGACCATCTGACTTTTATTACTATGACTGGACACAGTCCCTCCAAACGATTCCTTTCACCCCCTGGAACTCCTCTGGCCCTACTCATACTAGCTCCACTTGCAAGCGGCACACGCCGAGGAGCGTTGCCCCACTCCGCACCCTGCAGCACTTGAGAGCCTGTCTGTGGAGAGCCATCACCGCCATTAGACTGCACACGGACCTTGAATTCTGACAGCCATTCTTCCACGACAGCCCGCTCTGACCCCAGCATCTTCCTTCCGTCTTCTTCTTTCACCTAAGACATAATTTTTTCAGAAATGAACCTGAAGACAGCATTCCCTACAGAGACCACCAAAGGGACAGAACGTGTCCATCTCACTAACCAAGAAACTCGTCTAGTCTGTATTTTAGATAGAGGCTTCCGCTCAGTTTGGAGGGCAATGAAAACTGTTCAAAACAAACCCGATTTTTAATGATTTATCAGGAACCCATTGTCTTCATGTGTTCACATTTTCCCTACTTCAGAGCGGCAAGAAGGTGTCCTTAAATATAGCCATATTCTCAGTACCAAAGAGTCGGAGGCAGGAGGATTGTGAAGTGGAGGTCAACTTGGGCTATGTAGTGAATTCTAAGGCAGGCCTGGGCTACATGGCAAGACCCTGTATCAACAAAACAAAAAGCTGAAAAACGAAGCGGCCAGGTGAAATCAAATTACATTATCAAAGGCAAATACACAGAGCAAGTTATACACGACAGAACAAACTCGGTAACAAAATATACACATCAAATCTAGAAAAAGCAAGGGTCATATAGTTGGCAAACTAACAGCAATATATGCACTATGCAAAATAAAACAGATTCCTAAGTTTTTTAAGATGGAAAAATGTCTAACTAGCAAAATCAAACTGAGTAAGTCTGTAAATTATAATCCAATTAAAGTTTATTTTTTTAAAAGCCTGGAAACAAATATATGGTCAACTATTAAGTGATTGCAATTGAGGGTAGTCCTACATATTTAGTTATGTATTAAAAATAAGATATTGTATTTTATTTAATTAGATCCGCTTGCCTCTGCCTCCCAAGCACTGGGATTAAAGGCATGTGCCACCACCACCCAGCTTCATGATCAGTCCTTAACGTAAGAGTTTAATTAGGAGAGATGGAGCGTCATATCAGAGACAAACGGCAGGGCCTTGGAAGAAGAGGGGGCTTCCTTTCAAAACCTGCAGGGAGGGCCACAGAGATGGCTCAGTGGTCAAAGCCTCTGCTGCCAGGCCTGATGTCCTGCGTTCGATCTAAAACCCACAGGTGGAGGGGAGAGGACTGTCTCCCAAAGGCTGTACTATGACTTCCACATCAACACACGATGCGGACACACCCCACCCTGCCAGCAGATACATTAATGTATGCTGTTTTTACAAGTCCTAGAGAGGAGCTTCATTAAGCAAGTCAGATTAGAGTACAGAAGGAAGAGAGCTGATAACATGTGGGGTGGGACAGGGTGGGGTGTGTATGTGTAGGGAGCTGAAAGAGAAAGATGTCCTTCAGAAAAATCTCCTGAACAACAGGATTTCCTGCCTTGTCTAGGCTTTTTGGGACGATCATAAGTTTTAGTATGATTTAGTCTGGCACAGCCTATGTGGTAATGGTCCAGGTACTGGATAAATTTACCTTGTAGCTTCAAGAGGGAGGGCTAAGCTTACTCATCACCTCCTCTGTTCCCCAAGACCTGTGTGTTCTAGACCTCACAGCAGGGGCCTGTCAGCTGTAAGGGGCCATGGTCTGATTTCTGAGAGAGAGAGAGAGAGAGAGAGAGAGAGAGAGAGAGAGAGAGAGAGAGAGAGAGGTGGGCAGCTGTAGGATCGAAATCCCTTGCACAGCTTTACTGTCTTTGCTGACTTTACTTCATAAGGCAATCTGTCGTGTTCTCCAAAAACCAGTGTTTTCTCTAACGCTGGCTATCCTGCTCTCCTCATGTGGATTCACAGAGACACAAAACCAACTGATGACACCTTCCCAACCAAGTTCATTATTCCTCACATGGTGGGGAGGTGGTAAAGGAACACAGACACAACCAGGCAAATTCGGAACTGTGAGTCTACCCCCAACAACAGTCACACTCAAGTCTGCACCATGGGATGGCTAGGTTCTGTGATGGCAGACCTATGTCTGTACCAACTCCATTCTCACTGGATGGCTATAAGGCTGGTGGCATTGAGCCCCCTTGCCTACAGCCATTCTGGAGACATCATAAACCGCACCAGCTTTCCACCAGATGGATCTGGTGGTTAGACTCCATGCAGCATGAGCACTATCTCTGCAAGTCTTCTTGTTCCTTGTCCCAATTTTGAACCTTGTCAATATGAGGCTTACACTGACACATCCCTGTCAGCCATTTCTGAATTCTAACCAACTGCCTTCCTGGGAATTGTTGAGATGTGTGCAGGATCACGGGTCGAAGCACAATAGTATGAGTATTTGGGCTCTCTCTTCTCTTCCAAATCTAGCCACGGTTATAAAAGTTGCTTTGGACAACAATGATCCAGATGTACCTGACAGCAAAATTGTGCTGAATAAATTAACTAAACAGAAGTGAAATTCAGATAATACATTTGTTAAATGCAAATAATTCAATTTTTGAATTCAAAGGTAGTAAGATGTGATCATTTCAGGTAAAACTGTAGAATAAATAAAGCTGCTCACCAAAGATTACCAAAAATTCTTAACATGTTTAATCATATGGGAAATGTATTCTTCATCTTTTAAAAAGTTAAGGTCATAATTTTACCTGTCTTAAGATCAGTTTTCTAAAGGAGGAGGTGGCACAGGAGTACGGCAGAGTTCAAGTGTGGAATTCATTTGTTGAGTTAAATATTTTCCAACTCTATAAAAAATAAAAATAGAAAATTCAAATAGTAAGAGAATATTCTCAACAACATACACACAAAATGTTTTAAATGGCACACTCATAAAACAGTTCTTCATTTTTGTGTGTCTGCAAGTACTTTTTGTAGTACATTTGTGTAGTAAGCACATTTACTTACTCACTGTAGTTCACCTAACCCTAAAACATTCTGTAATCACTAGCACACTTGTATACCTTTATCATATCCAAGAAAAAAAAAAAACATTATTATGGAGAAACAAAGTCTCAAATTTTAGCTTCAAGTATCCCATTAATTATCTTTAAGATGTTGGGCCGGCTATTTAAATTGCTGGAGATTCACCTGAAAAAAAAATCTATACAATTAAGTCTTTTCCTTACAAACACTACTGACTCTGAATCATACTGTAGTGATGTATCCTTTCTCCCACGAGAGTTTCCTTTGGGCCTCTGCAGCCTCACCACAGCATGCATGCACCTACCCATCCATCCCCACTCCTAAACTAAATAAATAACAAATGGAAAATAGATTCCGGAACAGTCATGTTAACTGGTTCACAACAAAGATAATACTGCGATGCAATTGGAAAGGAAGAGTCTTAAAAAGATGTTAGGGATCTCTATGGAAAATAATGTACTGTGACCCTCAACCTTACACTATTGACAGAAGTAAATTCCAGGACCAGCAAGATGATTCACTGGGCCAGGGCACTTGCTGCCAAGTTTGAGAACCTGGGTTTGATCCCTGAAACCTCATGGTAAAAGGAGAGAACTGACTCCCAAAAGCTGTCCTCAGACCTCTACACACGTGTGTACACCAACATCTTCCCCACTCCTGCCTCTAATTAAAAGTTTAAAAAGAAGAAAATTCCAAGTGGAATACAGATCTGTGTTGGGGGCAGTGGTGTTGAGACAGTCTCACTATGCAATCTTTCTTGCTTCAGCCTCCCAAGCCCTGAGATTATGGATATGCACCATCATGCCCAACCTGGGCAAACATCTTATAAATAAACCAAAAGCTCTGACAACAGCCACTGGACTATATCAAATCTGCCGGCAAAAAAACAGCTCAGCTCATGGAGACCATTTCCCTGGGATAGCAGAAGTAATATTCTGAAAATGTTTATAGACTTAATTTATAGAATCAATGAAATATCTACCAAAATTTCTGTGCCATATTTCACAGGTTTAGTTAAAACACCAGAATCCCTGTGGAACCAAGAGTATTACTAGGGTATTATAAACCCAGCCTCCAAGTATCCTGTAGAGCTAGCTACGTGATAACGACAGCCCGGTGCTGACAGAGCACCACAGGCAGACCGAGACTAGAGGACCTGCAGGTAAGATGCAAAGCTAACCCAAGTTCATCTTTTGACAAAGGAAGTAAAACATGCTTTGGAAAGAAGAACTTGTTCAACAAATGGTGCTGATAAAATTGGATTTCCACCTACAGAAGACGAAATTAAATTTGTGTCTTTCATCTTGTACAAAAAAATCAATTCAAAATGGGCCAAAGCCCTTAAGACCAGAAACCCTGAAAACGTTTGAAGAAAACATGGGGATACCTGTCAAGACACTGGGTCAGCTAGAAAGGACTTTCAAATAGAACACGCAGCACAGGGCTCAGCCCAAATGGGACTGATTACATGAGAATCCGTCTCTGTACACCAAGGACACAGTCAGCAGAGCACACAGACAGCCCACCAGTGGGAAAACCTTTACCAGCCACACTGCAGACAGGGGGCCGATATTCAGAACTTACAAAGAATTGCAGAAATCAAGAACTATGGAAAGAAAACTATCAATCAACAAATGGGTAAAGTATCTGAATAGATGGTTTTTGTTTTGTTTTGTTTTAGGAAATACAAATGACCAATAACTATTTTTTTAAAGTATTCAAAATCCCTCACCATCAGGGAAATGCAAATTAAAACTACTTTGAGATACCATCTTACCCCAGTTAGAATGGCTGTCTGTCATCAACAAATTTGACATGTACTCACTGTCAATGGGGGCACAAATTAACATAGCCTTTGTGGAAATCAGTTTGCATATTTCTCAAAAAATTAAAAATAGAACTACCATATGACCCAGCTATTTCACTCCTCAGCATGTACCCAGAGAATGACATACCCTCCCATAGAGACAGTCGCACCTCCAAGTTCATTGCTGGTTCATTCGCTTTAGCAAAGAATTGGAACTAACCTATTTACCCATCAGCAAATGAACAGATAACGGAAATTTGGGAGAAAATATATGCGTACTATTCAGCTCTAAAGAAAAATGAAAGCTTTAAAAATTTGCAGACAAGCCAGGTGGCGGTGGCACACACCTTTAATCCCAGCACTCAGGAGGCAGAGCCAGGTAGATCTCTGTTGAGTTTGAGGCCAGCCTGGGCTACAGAGCGATATCCAGGACAGGCACCAAAACTACACAGAGAAACCCTGTCTCAAAAAACAAAACAAAACAAAACAAAATTGCAGACAAGTGGACAGACTTAAAATATATAATATTAAGCAAGGCCACACAATATCAAAAAGAAAAAAACTTGCATGTTCTTTCTCATATGAGGGATCCAGCCAACAATATATTTATGTGTGTAAACATATGTACATGTGGATGCAGCATGACATAAAGAAGAGTCAAGAAAGGCTCAATATTAGACAATATGGAGGGACTGATGGGGGATTCAGTTATCAAAGACACAAGTTATGGAAGAGGGCCAGGCGGTGGTGGCACACGCCTTTGATCCCAGCACTCAGGAGGCAGAGCCAGGCGGATCTCTGTGAGTTCGAGGCCAGCCTGGTCTACTGAGTGAGTTCCAGGAAAGGCACAAAGCTACACAGAGAAACTCTGTCTCAAAGAAAAAAAAAAAACAAAAACAACAAGTTATGGAAGAGGAAATAAAGCTCATCGTTTTCTCTAGTTCTAATTATTTTTTGATTGTAGATAAGTACATAAAATATATTTTCAAATCTGAAAGTTTAAAATCTAGTGTGAAGCTCCACAGATTCCATTCAAATGCCTATTCTAACTGTATAGAAGAATTTCACTGAGTTGCATAGACTTTGGGTCTCCTTAATTTTAGGGTGTAATATTTATTTTATTTGCAAGATTTTTTAATATAAAGTTTATTTTAAAAGATAGTCTATTAAAGAATAATAAGATGGAGAACCACTGAAGAAGATACTCAACACTGACCTCTGGCCTCTACACACCCGGTCATGCATGTGCATATGCTGCACCTGTATACATGCATCCACATACAGAAGGAAAAGAAAATCAAAGTCTAGGAAATGGCCTTCCCTTTGTCAACAGGATAGTGACAGGCAAACGTTTACTTCTTCCTTGAAACTTTTATTTGAGAAAGGGTCTCACTACATAACTCTGGCAGGCCGGGAACTCATCTGTAGACCAGGCTAGCCTCAAACTCATAGAGATCTATCTCCCTCTGCTTCCCCAGTGCTGGGATCAAAGATATGTGCCAATATGAAACTTAGGTCTCTCAATACTGGACACTGTTGGTGAAGAACAATCGCCTTCCTCCCTAAATATTCAGGCTTTAACGTAAGGAGGGCAACCTGGCACCATCCTCGTCTCTAATGGCCACTAGAAAATGAATTAGTACTTTGTGCATGTTAGGAAACTACCAGAATCCAGAAAAAGAAGTGTCACACAATTAGAGAACTCACAAAATGCCACCAATCAGATTAAAGATTGATTAAAGAATATAGGGTCCTTCCTCCCTAAGTATGGAGCTATAAATGGTGGAAAGGAATACAGGGAACTCAGAGCTCTGCCTGCCTCTGCTTCTGCCTTCCAGTGCTGGGAATTAAAGGCATGCACCACTATACCTGGAGAAATATCTTTTTTGGGGGGAGGAGGTGTTTTAAGACAGGGGTTCTCTGTGTAACAACAGTTCTTGGAACTGTCTTTGGCTGTCTTGGAACTCGCTTTGTAGACCAGGCTGGCCTTGAACTCACAGGGATCAGCCTGCCCCAGCCTCACTGCTGGGACTAAAGGTGTGCGCCACCACTGCCTGGCTCTGGCTAAATGTTTTTTTTAAAATGTGCTAAATCAAAACAATATATGAAAAACTGTAATATATGAGAAGAAAAAAACATTATATCAGAACAATAGAGTTTCCAGGAAAAAATTAACATAAAACAGAGCAACATAAAATTAGTCAAGATGGAAGCAGAATTCAAATAACCTGCACTTTATCAAGTGGGGGACCCAATGCAAACTCTTGTATATATTTGGTAATTCCAGTTAATCTGATTAAGCCGATGAGACCAGCAAGGTTATGCAAAGTGTATCCCCCAGACAAGGAATCAGCAACAGTGGACTACTTTTCCATCCACCAATTTTGTCCTGACACTTGGCCAGCTACGCAAGAAAGACTAAGGGAATATGGCTACAAGACTTACCCACATGCAGGTAACTTTTCTTCCATTATCTATAATTAATACCAACCACACTAAGATAACCAGGATATAACAAAAAGGACTAGCGAATCTTCAGAAAGTCTATTTTTGGCTGGGAACACAGCTCATTCGGTAGAGTGCTTGCCTAGCATGCACAGGTCTCTACAGCAACCAAGTATGGTGGTGCACAACTGCAATCCCCACACTGGGAGACGGAAGCAAGAAGATCACAAGTTCAAGGTCATCTTCAATTACATGGGAGTTCTGGGCCAACTCTGGCTGGAAGTCCAATAGAAAGAAAAGAAAAGATACACTTTTTCGTCATTACTGATTCTTATGTAGTATTCCTAATTTCTTCTGCCTCAAACTATACATAGGAAAGCAGGTAATTTTTTTTCTTTTTTTTTTGGTTTTTCGAGACAGGGTTTCTCTGTGTAGCTTTGCACCTTTCCTGGATCTCTCTCTGTAGCCCAGGCTGGCCTCGAACTCACAGAGATCCGCCTGGCTCTGCCTCCCGAGTGCTGGGATTAAAGGCAAGGATAAAAATGATTCATGAAAGCAACTAAAAGCTTCCCATTACTTGATAATTTCCAAAACAGCTAATTAGCAAGACATTCTGAGAGACACTGAATGTTAGGAACTAGCAAGCAATGCTTAGTTTAAAAACAACTGTACACAATTAAGCCAACATTATAAATCAGCCTAGCAACCCTACCTGCTGGCAGGTCAGCCTACTAAAGAAAAAGATAATGAAAACAGTGACCAGCAAAAATCCTTACTGCTCAAAGATGCCCTGGACAGCAGTGATGTCAAGCTACGGGATTTTAGCAATCCCCGTCTTGCCCTTCGTGGCTCTCTCCCTGCTTCAGTGACACAGGCTGTCTCGGACTTCAGCGTGGCAATCCCATTCTTGCTCTGTCTGGGGCTGGCTGCTGACGCTGTTTTGTTGGTTATTCAGGTCTTGGCCATAGGAGAGCTGTAGTCGGGGTAGACATGGACATGTACAAGGCCCCGAGTTCCACCTTCAGCACTGCAAAACCAAACAAGCTATCTACCACCTCTTTTGTCCCACTAGAGTATAAGCCCTAGACACATGTGGGAGAAAGTATTTATTCCCCACTGTATCCACAATGTCTGGACACAGTAATAGTCGTTTCATAGACAAGGAAGGAAAGGGAAAGTTATGTAAGTGGCACGCACTGATGCAAGAAAATCGGGCAGAACAAGATTCACAAAAACTTGACTCAAAGGCTGAGACTGGCAGAGCAAAGAAACTGGTGGGGAGAAGATGGAAAAGCCCCCACCAAGACTGCCAGGAAACAGATAAGACCTGTCATCACGCAAACACAAGAGAAAGTGGGTGCTATGCAAATGGCTCTCCAAGGGTGACAGCCCTCCTCACTATGTACACATCCCTGCCCAGTCCCCTGCTCCAGAACACAGCAACCTGGACATCTCACGGGTTCCCACTGAGCTCTCCAATGACTGCATCATAGGTGATGGCAGTAGAAACTACAGAGCAACGGCTTCAGAAACCCTGTCCTCCATAAGAGCAAGAAGAAGCCTTAGAAACACCGTCAGACTCAAGGCTTTCACCACTCTGGAAATGAATCAGAAGCGTAAAGCAAACTGGGAAGTGTATATTCGAGGAAAGCAGCTGTGGAGATGCTGAGCGGATAAAGCACTGGCCACGCAAGGCAGGGTTCCGAGTCGGGATCTCCAGACCGCAAGCAGAGGAGACGGCAGCGTGCTGGGATGTCTCTCTGCAGGCTGTGAATATGTGCTGCTCTGATTGGTTGATAAATAAAGCCGTTTGGCCTACGGCAGGGCAGGATGGAGCCAGGCGGGAAAACCCAAGGGAGACAGTGAAAGGAGAAAGGAGAGGCAGGGGAGACGCCATGCCACGCCACCCATCCAGGGAGCAGCATGTAATGGCACATAGGTAAAGCCACGGAACATGTGGCAACATAAATTAATAGAAATGGGCTGAGTTTAGTTATAAGAGCTAGCTAGCAAGAAGCTTGAGCTACAGGCCATGGCCATACAGTTTGTAGTTAATAGAAGCCTCTGTATGTTTATTTGGGTCTGAGCGGCTTTGGGACCAGGTGGGACACAGGAAAACTTACAGCTACAGCAGTGTGTTTATAATTTCAACATTCCTACAGGGAGATGGGTGGTGGGGACAGGGAAACCCCAGGAAGCTCAAGGGCCTGAGGCAGAAACTCAACACGAGACTCTGCTTCAGACAAGGGGAAGGTGAGGACCAGCAGCCTCATGAATCAGACATGCTATGCACACATGCATCACATCCATATCCCCTACACATGGGAGGTTGGGAGGTAGGGGGTGAAAGAACAGAGAGCTTTGTAGAGTTTCAATCTGCCCTATTCCTGTGCTCCACAACAGCTCTGAGAACAGCCTACAATCACAGTGAAAATCACAGGGGGCAGCCACTGAAGGACACCCAGGGCTAAAGTGCCTTCAAGGCTTCATTCCCAGAGGATGTAATGTCCTGGAAGATCCCACCTACAAAGCTATCATTGCTTGGCACTGACCTGGAGTTTAGCCAATATCAGGGTTCCCTGAAGTCCTGGGAAAACAAATGAAACAAACATTTGGGAAACAAAAAACATTAACAAGAAAAGCTGGAGAATGAGCTGGGTGTGGTGCCCCATGCCTACAAGCCCAGCACTAAGATCAGTTCAACGTCATTCTCAGCTACAAGAGACCCTAGTTCAAAAAGGGGGGGGGGTGTCCTAGAGATGAGATGTCCACACAAATTTCCAAGAGTCTAGAAGGTGATATTCCATTCAGAAAGACCTATATAAACATGCTAGGTATATAGTATGTTTATGTAATATAGACACAATTAATCACCAAGGTGTAAAAATAAATGCCAAGAAAATATGCTGAACTTAGAATAAACCTTTGAACAATAAACATTTAAAGAAGCTGATATTCAAAGAACAGAATGAGAAAAGGTAGTCTCTGGATTTGACCGCATTTTAAACTCTAAAAATTTTAACCCACCCATACCTAGTTAACAGACACAATTCAAAACAAGCTTTCTTAAGGTAAGGATATATAAGCTAATTGACATTTTCCTTTTTGTGTTTCCCCTCCATTTTTATTGTAGCATAATACACATATAAAATTTACCACCTTGCTGGGCAGTGGTGGCGCACACCTTTAATCCCAACACTGAGGCAGAGATAGGCGGATCTCTGTGAGTTCAAGGCCAGCCTGGTCTACAGAGTGAGATACAGGACAGGCTCCAAACTACACAGAGAAACCTTGTCTCGGAAAAGAAAAAGTTTATAACAACAAATTAAGAAAAGAACTAATCAGACCATCCTCTTACAGTATATTTAATGAATTTCTTCCCTATTCTAAGGTTTTAGATTTATTATTTTTCTTTTGTAAGTATATGAGCATTTTGTGTGCATGTATGCCTGTGAAGCACATGTGTGCAGGGCCAGCAGAGACCAGAAGAAAGTCAGAGTCCCCTGGAACTGGAGTTACAGACTCTAATGAGCTGCCATGTGGGTGCTGGGAATTGAACCCAGGTCCTTTGGAAGAAGAGTCAGTGCTCTCAACCCCTGAGCTATCTCTCTAACCTCTAAGGTTTTATATATACTCAGCCTAAATTTTCTCCTTTAAGACTTATACATTATTTGAGGGCTTATTTTTACTAGCTAGTACTTTATAGCATATACTGTACTGGCTGTCCCAGTTAGGGTTACTGTTGCTGTGATGAAACACCATGATCAAAGCAACTTGAGGGGAAAGGGTTTGTTTGGCTTCCATGTCTAGTTCATCGCTGAAGGAAGTCAGGGCAGGAACCTGGAGGCAGGAGCTGATGCAGGGGTATGGAAGAGTGCTGCTTACTGACATGCTCCGCATGGCTTACTCAGCCTGCTTTGAACACCCAGGACCACCTGTCCAAGAGTGGTCCCACCCACGTGGGCCAGGCCCTCCTACACCAATCACTAATTAAGAAAATGCCCTACAAGCTTGCTTACAGCCCAATTTTCTGGAGGCATTTTCTCAACTGAGCCTCCCTTCTCCCCAGTGACTCTATCTTATGTCAAGCAGACATGAAACTAGCCAACATACTGGTGTTATTTCAGACATTTTACATAATCTACCTATATACAGTAATCCTCTGTAACTGTTATTATCCCGATTTCACAGATGAGGAAACAGGCACTGAGAAACTAAGTCATTTCCCAAGGTCACATAATTAGTAGATAGTGAGTCAACTTTGTCAATATAGACTCTAAGGACTGTTTTTCCTCACTAGACAGGGTCTTTCACTCTCTAGCCTAGGCTGGCCTCGAACCTGCAGCTCTGCTCTACCTTAAACTGAGCCAAACAACCCTCCTTCCTTCACGGGTTCTTGCCAGGCACCCTGTTACGATAACGAAAGAACAGAACAGAAGCTCCCTGACAGGCCAGCTTAGATTCTAGAAACAACACAAGTCATGTTAGTGTGCTGCTTCCTCACATTTTCCAAAGAACCCAGAGGGCTGCCAGTTTTCAAAGGAGCCCAAGGCAAGCTGGGAATGGTAGTACCCAGCTCTTCTGCTCTTGGGAATGCCTTCCACTATGAGCTGGCTACCCTACTCTTCTTTCAACGCTCCAGTGAAAACCCCCTTACCAAGCTCCCTCTATCCATGCAGCCTTCCACTCCCACCCCAACAACTGTCAACCTGGGGTCCAGGGCTGTGAAGAGAATCCATAATACCTCAAAAAGAACAAAGTTCTAATTCTTTGATCAATGTGCAACTAAGACTTATATTCCTATTATATTATGAATGTACATGGGAGCACAAAATTTTCTGTGATTTGGATACTTAATAGAAATATGTTGTTCGTTTTACTCTTCGGCTCTCTTGGGGGCCCACCACCCAGTTCCCAAATAAATTAATTACTCATGGAGGCTTATTCTTAATTATAAATGCCTGGCCTTAGCTTGAATTGTTTCTAGGTAGCTTTCCTTAACTTCAAATTATCCCATCTACCTCTTCCCTCTTGCTTTTCCCGTTTTCTTACTTCTGTAAATCTTACTCTGTGTCTGGTTGTGTAGCTGGGTGGCTGGCCCCTGGAGTCCTCCTCCTTCTCTGGCTACTTCTTTTTCTTCTCCTAGATTTCTCCTTCTATATATTCTCTCTGCCTGCCAGCCCTGCCTATCCTCTCTCCTGCCTCGCTATTAGCCAGTTCTTTATTAGACCATAAGGTTTTTCACACAGTCACAGTAACACAGCTTCACAGAGTTCAACAATGCAACATGAACAAAAGTGACACACCTTACAATATTCTACAACGCCAGGCGGTGGTGGCACACACCTGTAATCCCAGCACTTGGGAGGCAGAGGCAGGTGGATCTCTGTGAGTTCGAGGCCAGCCTGGTCTACAGAGCTAGTCCAGGACAGGCTCCAAAGCTACAGAGAAACCTTGTCTTGAAAAACCAAAAAAACAAAACAAAACAAACAAACAAACAAAAACTACTACAGAAATCACAGGTATTTTCACTGTTGAGTTAATAGTTATTAGAGACATTAAAATATCATTTGTGTTCATTACTGTTTCATGGTACATTTGTGTCCTGTCCTGGATAAGAGTATTTCTATTCTCATTTACCCATATAGTTAGACCAACATTACCCTAATTGTTTCTTTTTTTTTTTTCCTTTTTTGAGCTGAGGATCGAACCCAGGGCCTTGTGCTTCCTAGACAAGCACTCTACCACTCAGCTAAATCCCCAACCCCTAGTTGTTTCTTTAAGGTTACTGTGGACGACAGTTATCTACCTGTAGACCAAGAGAGACAGATTTCCTTTACTGGGGGTGGGTTTCACACAATCAGTTGAAGGCCCAAATAGAACAAAAGTGCTAAACCTTCCCCGTGTAAGAGTGTTCTTCCTGCCCAAATATGCCTTTCCTCTAGGACATCAGTATTTTCTTGTTTTGGGGGTCAAACTTCTGCCCTTTCTGGGTCTCAAGCCAGATAATTTTGGTGTAAAATCACTTCATCTCGGCTTATAGGCATTTGGACACTGCAAGGAACTACATTAACTCTGTTGAGCTGCTTACCAACTTCTCTTGCAGTTTCTTGAGACTGGTTAAGTTAGTCATATGAGCCAGTTTCTAATCAATTTCATAATGAATCGCACACAGCATCCTCTATTGGTGGTTGTTTTTCTGGATAACACTGATAAAGATGAGTCTCTTGAAACAGAGAATGCTTATATTAGGTGGTGTACCAGTATGCACTCTTGAGAAAGGTAACATCTAGGATCAGTTGGTGAGCAGACATCAAATCAGAGGACAAATGTTGGAGGCACATAAAATAAAAGAGAGTGACTCTTAGGACCCCTTCTTCCCTGGGTTGAGGAACAGCCTTCTTCCTCTACCTTAGAACATGAAAAAGTTCATTTCTTTCCATTCAATAATGCCCCTCCAAAAAGATCACCTCCTCCTCTCCTTCTTACACCTTGTAAAAACTGATGTGGTACACAAAGGCATAGTGGTAGCTATTCCCAGTAGACCTAAAACTTAATACTTTGTCATGTCAGAAACTTGTGTATAAGTCCTATTATTAAACTACAACTTCTCTAGAGCAGAGCGAGTTTTCTGTTGGGTTTGCATTTCTAGGTCTTCAGATCAAGTATACAGTTAATAGTTTATTCTTACTAAGTGAATAGCTTCACAGCAATGGCTGGGCAGTCAACGACACAGTAAAGAGTGGTTTATTCTTATTAAGTGAATCACAGCAATGGCTGGGCAGTCAACGACACAGTAAAGAGTGGTTTATTCTTATTAAGTGAATCACAGCAATGGCTGGGCAGTCAACGACACAGTAAAGAGTAGTTTACTCTTACTAAGTGAATAGCTTCACAGCAATGGCTGGGCAGTCAATGACACAGTAAAGAGTGGTTTATTCTTATTAAGTGAATCACAGCAATGGCTGGGCAGTCAACGACACAGTAAAGAGGAAAAGCAGCAAGCATGAAAAAGATTACTAGTTTATACACACATGGTGCCCTATCCCTGAGCCCACAGATCTAGTCTATATACTCGATGAAAGCCATCCCCCCCGCACTCCCACGAGACAGGGTTTCTCTGTGTAGCTTTGTGCCTTCCCTGGATCTTGCTCTGTAGACCAGGCTGGCCTCGAACTCACAGAGATCCTCCTGGCTCTGCCTCCCAAGTGCTGGGATTACAGGTGTGTGCCACCTTTAAACTTCATTTGCAATTGTGTGTAACAAAAGACTGAGTTCCACTTGTTAAAAATCAAAGTGCCAGATGGTGGTGGCGCACACCTGTAATCCCAGCACTCTGGAGGCAGAGGCAGGCAGATCTCCGTGAGTTTGAGGTCAGCCTGGTCTACAGAGTGAGTTCCAGGACAGGCTCCAAAGCAACACAGAGAAACCCTGTCTCAAAATAAACAAAACAAAACAAAAAATTTAAAAAAAAAATCAAAGAAGTTCTGCATAGGGTTTCTAAAGCTGTTTCTGAAAAATGAATGTGTGCACTTTGTTTTTCTTTCTTCTGCCTAGAACTGGTCAGCTAGTATCACTAGGTGACCTTGCGAATGGAAGACACATACTGAACAGGGACAAAAGGACAAAGAAAAACAAAGGAGCCTGAGTCCCTGACAAGCCTGAGGTGCATCGTTCCTACACTGTCCATTTCTGATTTTTAAGAATTTAAATAAAGCAAACTTTTGTTTTTTTTTTTTTTGGTTTTTTTGAGATAGGATTTCCCTGTGTATCCCTGGCTGCTTGTCCTCCAACTCAGAGATCCGCCTGCCTCTGCCTCCCGAGCACTCGGATTAAAGGTGTGAGCCACCACCTCTGGCTAAGCGGAGGTTATTTATCTGTTTTTAGCTACCAAAATGCAATTCCCAACTGGTAAGGAAGACAATGACTTTAACAACAAAGCAGTGGTGCTCGACACCTCCCCACTTTAGAGGAGTCTCAGTGTAATGCAGATCGAGCGTCAGATGTTTCTGCTGTCTGGGAGGCAAGGAGGACGTGAGACTGAAGAGCCTCCCCCCTCTGAGGGCACAGCACAGTTTCAGTTCAGCTAAGCGGGTGGGTGGGGAGTCCAGTACACCGAGGACAGCTGTCACACCACAGTACTGCAGGTTACAGCACAGAAAAGTAACATAGCTCACAAAACTGTTTCCAGAGAAACAGAACTGCACGACAATCAGAATCAGGGAAATAAAACTTGTTATTGAAAAGGGGCTGGAGAGATGGCTTAGCAGTTAGGAACACTAGTTGTGTTGGATCCCCCACTCACATGGCCACTCACAACTCTCACCAGTTCCAGGGGATCTGACGCCCCCTGCTGGCCACCATGGACATCACATGCACGCACACAGTACCCAGATAGGCACCCATAAACATAAAATAAACTGTAAAAATTTAAAAAGCTGTTCAAAAGTTGTACTACTTCTTTAAAAAGAGAAAAACTGACTCAGATTTAAACTTGAAGAAATGCTGATATAGCAAGAGTTAAGGCTGATTCTCATTATCCCATTTTTCTAATTCATAGAAATCTTGAACAAATCCTTCATACTTTCCCTTTAATGTCTTTGCACTTGTATTTTAAACTTTAAACTATTTTTACAATTATTTATTTTTGTGTGTGGTATGTGTATGGAGTGTGTGTGGAGATAAGAGAACAACTTTCAGGAACTGAGTCTCTTTCCACCCCGATGTGGGTTTTGGGGACTGAGCTCAGAACCACAGGCTTGCAGGAGACAGCCTTCATCCACTGAGCCATCTTGACAGCCCAACGTCTTCAAATTCTTATCTCGTGGCTTAGCGAAGCTTTTCATAAATCCTTACAGTGATGATGTTGTTTCTGGATTTTCTTTTGGCCACTGTTCACACTGGCCCAGGGCCTTGCAGCCATGCTAATATTCTACTACCAAACTACATCCCTCGCCTCTGGGCTGTTTCTTATTCTTAAAGAAAATGGAAAACAACCTGGTCCCTCTGTGGCTTAACCCACAGACCTACACAAAGGATTACATAATACAACATTATAAAATAAAAATGTGCAAAGTTTCATTGTCTTTAATAAAAGACCAGCTGACAATCCGGTAAGTCCAGTACTGGGTATAGATCCAAAGGGGGAGAAATCAGTATTGAGACACCAGCACACCAGCTTAAATGTCTACCAGCTGCTGAATGAATAAAGAAAATGTGTCCTACATATAGTAGAGTATTACTGGGTTAAAGGATGAAATCTTGTCATCAGTGACAACATGGATGAACCTGCAGTACATTATGTTAAATGTTAGTTCCAGAAAGACAAATATCACACCATCTCACTCTTACACAGAATCTTAAAAACTGGACTTCATGGAAACAGAGAGTAAAGCAGTGGTTACAAGAGGTTGGGGAATTACAAGGGAGGGACAGGAAAATGTCAGTTACAATTCTGATGCTGTTCATAGTGAGGTGAGTGCAGATAACCGCAGTCATCTATATTTCAAAGAAGCTAGGATGTTCAATGTTCTCACCACATATATACAAAAGACAAATACTGGAGGAGAAAGGTCACCTCGATTTGAATGTTACATAATGTATGCATGTAGTATATATGTATATACTAAAACATCACACAGTACCCCATAAGTATATATAACTATGTGCCGATTAAAAAACCAAAATGAAGCCAGGCGGTGGTGGTGCACACCATTAGTCCCAGCACTGGGGGTTGGGGGGGGGGCAGAGGCAGGCAGATCTCTTGAGTTCAAGGCCTGCCTGGGCTACAGAGTGAGTTCCAGGAAAGGCTCCAAAGCTACACAGAGAAACCCTGTCTTGAAAAAAAAAACAAAACAAACAAACAAACAAAAAAAAAAACCACAACAACAACAACAAAAAAAATCAAAATGAGGCAGATGGGATGGTTTGGTGGGTAAAGGTGCTAAGCACTAAGTCTGACCAGCTAAGCTCTATCCTCAGAACCCATATGGTAAAAAGAGAGGACCAACTCCCCAAAAGTGGCTCTGACCTCCACACATGTGAGCCACACATACAAATATACACAAAATAAACAAAGTGCTTTTTTTTAAGACAAGGATGTGGTGGTATTGTGTTCCCCAAAATACTGTGCACCCTAATAAATTTATCTGGGCTCAGAGAACAGACAGCCACTAGATACAGAGGCTAGAAAATGGTGGCACTCACACCTTTAATCCTAGCATTCCAGGGGCAGAAATCCCGTTGGATCTCTGTAAGTTCAATGCCACATTAGAAACAGCCAGGCATGGTGACACATGCCTTTAATCCCAGGGAGTGATGGCAGAAAGAGAAAGATATATAAGGTGAAGACCAGAAACTAGAAGCCAAATGTTGGCTGGTTAAGCTTCCAGGCTTTTGAGGCAACAGTTCAGCTGAGATTCATTCTGGATGAGGACACAGAAGCTTCCAGTCTGAGGAAACAGGATCAGCTGAGGAACTGGTGAGGCGAGGTAGCAGTGGCTTGTTCTGTTTCTCTGATCTTCCAGCTTTCACCCCAATAACTGGCCTCAGGTTTGTTTTTATTAGTAAGAACTTTTAAGATTCCTGCTACACAAGAAGACAGGGTTTCTCTGTGTAGCCCTGTCTGTCCTGGAACTCTCTCTAAAGACCAGGTGGGCCTTGATCTCACAGAGATCTCCTTGCCTCTGTCCCTCAAGTGCTGGGATTAAAGGCATGTGCCACCACTGCCCAGCTAAAGAAATACTTTTTTAAAAAGATAAAATAGCTGGGTTTGACGGCACATAGCTGTAATCCCAGCACTTGAGAAATTGAGGCAAGACCAGGAGTTCAAGGCCAGTGTTCAGAACATGAGATCCTGACTCAAAACTAAGTAAATGATAAAATCAAAGAAGCCAACAGAACCAACCAAGGATATCTCCGAGATGTCTCAGAGGGTAGAAAGTGCTTGTCATGTAAGCCTGAGTTTGGTCCCCTAGAACCCCTGGGGAGAGAACTTCAAAGCTGTCCTCTGACCACACACACATCCCTGCCAAAAGCATGTGTGCACACACAGACTAATTATTTTTCAAAGACCCAAGGATGACTTAAGGAAGAGATATATAAATAAAATCTGGAATGTTTTGTTTCTTGATTGATTTTGAGACGAGGTCTCATGTAGCCTAGGATGAGATGACCTCAGACCTGCTGCAGCTAAACTCTTGGGTCACAGGTGTATGCTCCTATGTCTGGTTTATGAAGTAACTAGGGACTGAACCTAGCCAAACATTCTACCCGACAGAGCTACACTTCCAGTCTTATTAATAAAATGTTAAAGGAAACATTACAAAACCAAGTATGAAGCACGCTTATAATTCCACCATTCGGAAGGCAAAGGCAAACCCAGCTTGGACTACTAGTGAATCCCTATCTCAAAATAACCCAGAAAAGCAAACAACAAAAAGATAACATCAGGATTCTAGCTTTGGTACATTAAAAAGATGATAAAAGAGAAAATACAGCTAGGTGTGGTTAGTGCCACCCGTGATCCCAGCACTCTGGAAAGGGGAGGATATTTATGAATTCATCACACCCAGCCAGAGCCACACAGTAATACCTGTCTCAAAAGGGGGGGAGGGGAGAGTCATGTGATGGACAATGAATTAACTTACTTAAATTTTCTGAAGTCTACAGTTACTCTATAACAAAATGACTATTCGGTGACCCATCTTTACCAGTCAATGTTTGTGCTCTTTACCATATTCTAGCAGCTAATCCTCAAACCTAAAAATTATTATAATTTTGTGAATACTTAAATGACACCACTTTATATATCACATATCTGGATTTACACTCCTTCCCATTTACTTCTTGTCACACTTGTCTCCAAACAGCCAAATCTCGAAACATTAGTTCTAAAGTCCATGAATTTCTAAACTTGACCCATGTTAAGGTCAAAAGATTTGCAATTCTAAGTTTGCTACATATTATTGAGTGAATACTGCTCATATATCAATCTACATAATTATACCAAAGTTCCACTGAAAACTGTTTAATCAAGTAAACGTGCAATTCTTTTTTTAATTAAATTAAATTAATTAATTAAATTTTTTTTTTTTTGAGACAGGGTTTCTCTGTGTAGCCCAGGCTGGCCTTGAACTCAATCCTCCTGCTGTTGCCTCCCAAGTGCCTGAATTAAAGTTGTGCACTGCCACCCCACCAGGCTAAACTTATTTCCCAATTTTAATTTAATTCAAGGACACTATGGCTTTCTGATACGAGGAAAACAAAATGAGTAACTATCTGTGCAAATGAATTAGTATAGGGCTAATTTGTGGACGAATATTGCTTGACTTATGGAAAACAGTTAAGTGCCAAGTAAAAACTAATTTAAACCAAACCAGTCAGCACATCTTTATCTTTGGCTGGAAAAGCTGCCCTAGCTGTGACATTAAATGAAAACAGTTTATTGAGCTCTAAACTACTGGGAGATTTGGCAGCTGGTTCATTCAGCTAAAGCGCCTGTTACTGGCTCATACCACCAAGTGACAGAAGCGGAACTGGAGCAAAGATTCTAAAGTGAAGGCCAGATATAAACCAAATCATTCAGGGATTTCTTTTTCCTTGCAAAATGCATCTACCTCCTTTATACCAAGATTCTAAAGGGAAGCATAGATAAAATGTATGCGTGTGTCCCCTTTTTTAAAAACTAAAAAAACCTTCTGGACTATTTTTGAGATGCCTTTATCTTCACAGAGAATTCTCAAAGTAGGTCGGAGTCTTTTGTGTGTACTGTGTGTATGTATGTGGTGTGTGGCTGCTGTGTGTGGGTGCACACATGGGCAGATGAGTATGCACATGAAGGCCAGAGGTTGATACCACTGTCTTCCTCATCCATTCTCCACCTTATATACACCGAGGCATGCTCAGCTGAACCCAAAGCTTACCAGTCTGATTAGTCCAATAGCCAGCTTGCACTGGTGATTCCGCCTCTGCCTCCTAAGTGCTGGGATTATGGACTGGCCACCAACACCCGTCTGGCATTCATGTGGGTCCTGGAGATCCCTTTTTGAAAGTACTATATTAACAGCATGCATAAGAAACAGAGCTAGATAAGGGGCAAGTTCATCAGAAGGCTGTGGCAGCAGAGAACTGTATAAACAGTAGGTGTAAACTATCTTCACAGATTTCTGTGCCAGAATCCACTATATTACATTTTAGACACTGAGAAGTATTCAGTTCCTGTAATGGGAAAAAGTACATGGTCTAACCAGGTAAAAATGTAAAAGGAAACTATTCTGGGGTTGGGAAAGGAAACAAAGGCACACAAAAATTATGTTGCTCTGTCGTTAAAAGAACGGCAAAATACTGCTTGGTGTAGCCGACAATACAACTTGGTTGAGGCTTCTGCCCATGTTTTATCATTTTAGTTTTTAATTATGTAGTACTGTGTTTTTCTATAATAAAGCTTAGTCAGGATGAGACTCATTCTAGAACTTAATATACTACACTGTATTTGACAATAAGACGTCAAAGCTGTTTCCTAACAGCAATGGAACAAGTCCATACTGCCTATTAAGACAGCTTTGGGGACTGGCTGTGGTGGCACAGGCCTTAACCCCCGTACTTAGGAGGCAGAGGTGGGTGGATACTTGTGAGTTTAAGGCCTGCCTGGTCTACATAGTGAGATTGGCAAAAAAAAAAAAAAAAAAAAAAAAAAAAGACAACTTAAGAGTTATATTAAAAAACAAAACTTTCAAGATCCATTTTGAAGCAAGCAATATTTCCTTACAACCAATGTTTCAAATTACAAACAGCTCCGACACAGAAATCACATTCTCTTATGATTTATAAATAATCATCCCGACACTATTAGATGATAATTTGGGATAGTGTTTCTTACACTATTTGGTAATTCCCTACTGCCTGTTCGATTTCTGGCATTCTACAATGACACCTACTGGCCACTGAAAATCAGCCATTAGTTCTCTAAGATAGCTAGAGTAGGCTGGTTACATAAGAGAAACACACAGAAACACACACTCTCTCTTAAATCAACCTATCTAAAGGCAAAGATTTGTTTCCAGGTATGTAAAGCATTAAAGCATTTCACCTAAAGCAAAAAAAATGAGTATTCTCTGTGACTAAGATAGCATTATTCTTGTAAAAAGACAAAAGACAAGGAATGAAACACAAATATTTTTAAATTTTACTTAAAGCACTAACAAATACCTCAGTGCACTGGACATTTCAAAACAAATTCTAACTAACCATTTCCTTTCAAATGATATTCTGAGAGAAAAAAAAAAACCAAAATTCTCATTTTATATGTACTAACATAAATGACCAAAAGCAGGGAAAAAAAATCAGATCTTAGAAAGTTTTCCTGACATGTAGTTCAAAAACAAGCCCAGAAAGACACTTCCTGATACTACATTTATCCTCATCTTCTAACTTGAAGGCAGCATCTCAAGCAGCTTACATGTCAGTAATTTATAGTGCTGCTTTTTAAAATATTTTCCAATCTTTTAAGGTTAGTTTTCCACTGAGTTACAAAAGCAAATGCCTTTCCACAATACACGCCAACAGGAGTTTGTTTCTCTTGGTACTGTATTTTACCATTCAAACCGCGAATTTAAAAGACTTCTCAAAACAAAATACTCTCTAAATTGCAAATACATTTTTATCTAAGTCTAAGACATTCAAAGACCTTATTTTTTACATCCAAGAAACAACTCACAACTAGCTTCTCAGACTTAACAAAGCAAATCACTTAAAAGATGACAATCCTTTGTTTAGACTCCCATCTTATTTTCGCAGTCCTTAGCACCCAAACATTGGGGGCAAGTTGTCTACCAACTAATTTACCGTTCCTCTTCTAGTTTGCATTTACCTTCCTCTATAGATTTATCAGGCTCTCTCCACTTGTCTGGAGGTTAAACATTCTATCAGTTTTGCGCTGCAAAGCAGCAAATTCGTGTACTACAAGGCGATCATCTCAAGCTAACGTCGTGTCCTTTCTCAACCCAAGTCCTTATTTGGGATGAGCGCTTCGTGACTACTCTTGCCTTCATGCCGTCGTCCTCCTCCTACAGAGCCTGCCTGCCTGGGAAGAGAACACCCTGAAGACAACAATAACAAGAAAGTGTTCAGAGGTGTCAACGGGCAGCAAGAGCTCCTCTTTTCCACGAGGGTCGGTGGAGTTGTTTGGGACGATCATCGCCAAGGGTTACATAATGTACAGCCACTAGTTTCTAGACCTGACCACCAATACCTATCTTTAATTCTCCGTACCGCTCCCCATCCCAGGAAACGGCCCTGAGAGCAAGCCCTAGGATTTCACTCAGGTGCCCTTCTCTGGCCCGAGGCTTCCTGCAAGAGATTCCTTCAGCCGTCACGACCTGTGCCTTGCTCCCGCCTCAGCCCGCGCCCCCGACACCCCCACGCCCTTGCTAGGCCCCCAAGTCGCCCCACAACACTCAGCCCCAACCCGCCTCGGCAGCCGCCTTCGGCTCACGACCCTCGCGAGCTTGCTACCAGGTCTGCAGGGCTCGGGATCCGCCAGCCGTCCGGCTGCCGCCTCGCCAGCGCACCTTCGTCAGCTCCCGGCTACCGCGTCCGCAGCCGGAGAAGAAAACCCTCTTCCCCCGGCACTGTGCACGGCCCCCCCGAAGACGGCACCGCCGCCTACCTGTCACCCCGCAGCTTCAGGCTTCTTCCTACCGCCACCGCCTCCCGCAGCAGCCTGCCAACTGCAGCATAACAACCAGCCCTCTCATTGAGTGGGCCCACGCGCTTAATAACAGCCGCTCTCATTGGCTGCGCCGAGGCCTTGGCCCGCCCCCTCGGTGCGCCACCTAAAGATTCCGCCGGGGAGCAAGGAAAAACACCGCTTCCCTACCCTTCTCCTCAGCGCCTCCTAGCTCAGTCGGCTTCCGGCTGCAAAAGCGTGGGAAACAATACCAACTTCCAGTCTCCCTCAGGTCGTGTCTACCTTGGCTGGGAGCCTTGCGCCCGGACCGGAACGCTTAAGATCTCCTCCGCTTTCCTGCCGTAAGGAACTCGAGGAGACAACGTCCGTTTCCGGTTGGCTCCAGCTGGAAGGTTGAACATTGAGTGTCCTGAGAGGTCAGATTGCTGTCAGGTAATTTAGGGAGTTTGGTGGGAGACCTCTGGGTTAGGAATAATCTAGACTGTATTCAGGGAAGTGCAGAAGGGAGTGTGCGGAGAGGGAGCAGCTCAGACCGGGAGGAGGGGAGCGCCGCCGCCAAGCTGAGCGGAGGCGGATGGAGGATGCCTTGAGAGCTGCAGAAGTGGTTAAATCCCAGAGATGCCCCCTCACCCCCATCCCCCGCCGCCGCTGCTACCACATGCAACTGCCTCCTCGCCTCCTGGCTTTGGGGGTTGTATTTGGATAAAGACCAGCCCCCGATCCGACAATACTTAAACTAGAAAGATTCCAACGGATGCCTCACAAAATCATGTCCTATTGCATATTCCTAGGGTTGAGGATTGGGGTCCTAAAGTAATAGCATTTCATTTGCCTTTGTTTTCTTATGTTTCTTATGTTTCTATGGTCACCTCAGATTTTGAGTGAGGAAAATCGGAGTGATATACTCGAAAGCCCCTGGTAAACTGTAAAATTACATGTAGTGGAAGTAACATTCCTTAGGGAAAAAGTAAGTCAACACTTCCTGTGGTAGAACAAGCCACCTTTAGCGGAGGTTGATCATCGTCTAACTAATAAGTTGACTTCTGACATGAGCAGAGAGCGTTTACATTCTCTATAATTATATGTTCGTTCTTTGTTGAATTTATTTCTTTACTGTTCTTAAATGAGTAGTTCTAGAAGTGAAGTAATTTTCTGTCGTTGAGTCCCCAATGCAGTATAACTCATTTTCCCCGTCGTATGAGTTTCTTTAAGTTGTCCTCCGACCTTTATGTGGGCACATACACACACAAATAAATAAGGCTTTAAATAAAGATTCTTTTAAAAATAGGAACTGGGCTTGTGCTCCTAGCACTTGGGGGAGAGAGAGAGAGAAGGATTGAGAGTTCAAAGTCATCCTTGACTACCTACCAAGTTTGAGGTCAGACTGAATTAGGTAAGACTGTCTCAAATAAATGAAACAGTGTTCTTGTAAGATGGGGTGGCGCCTACCCCAGTGATAAAATTATGTGTTTCATTCAGAAAAAAAAGTCTGATAAAACATATTCCTTGTCATATACATACAGAAATTTCTTTCAAGTAATGATGTCCAATAGAAATATAATGGAAGCCCCATTATAGTAAATTTTCTAGCTGATACCAAAAGTAAAAACAATATCATCTAATATATTGAACATATCCTCATTTAAAGATGTACTGGGAAGCCAAGCATGGTAGTACGTGTAGCACATGCCTTTAGTGCTAGCACTTAGGAGGCAGAGGCAGATGGATCTCTGAGTTCAACACCAGCCTGGTCTACAGATCAAGTTCTGGAACAGCCAGGGCTACACAAAGAAACCCTGTCTTGCAGGGGATACATACATATTTATGCGCGCACACACTCTATCATTAATGAACTATTCTACATTTCATACTGTCTTAAATTTTTTTGTACTTTATATATAGTATATACATGTGTATTGTCATAAATATAAATACTGGGTCTGTGTTTGTATTTTATAAGTTTTATAAGGTTGAAAAATATATTCATACACGCAGATAATTCCAAAGACACTTTAGTATTTTCTTATAATTGATTTTAGAATTTGCTTTGATATTTGCTACTCTTCTAGAGGACCTGAGTTCAGTTCTTAGCACCCACACCAGACAGCTCACAATCACCATTTTATTACTTCAGCTCCAGGGAACTCAAAACTCTCTGGCCTTGCTCCCATGCATGTCACACACACACACACACACACACACACACACACACACACACACACACACATCTTTTAAAGAAGAATTTACTTTGAAATTTAAATTAATTAAAATTCCTAGTTCCTTAGCTGCATAGCCACTTTCTAAATGTTAGTGGCTACCTAACAAGAGGACACAGATCCAAGAGAGGAACTGGTGGCTGTAGGTATTTGAATTTTTTAGAGGAACCCTAGAGACAGGATTTCTTTGTGTAGCCCTGTGTAGCCCTGGCTGTCCTGGAACTTGCTCTGTAGACCAGGCTGGCCTCGAACTCAGAGATCCACCCCCACACACACACACTCCCCATCGCAACGTTTAAAGGCATGTGCCACCAGACCCAGCAAATGTTCTATTTCTGGGTCATGCCAGGTTTTTCAGAACAATTGTGCTCAGTCGTAGCTTACCACTTGGATGTGAAAATGGAAGGCACGCTACGGTGTGTTCTCTGCATTTTTCAGTATTGCAAGGTTGGTTTTTTTTGTTTGTTTTTAATCCTTGTTATGTGAAGAAATGGAAGTCCAGAAAGATGAAGTGATTCTCTTTTATAGCTATTAGTGGTTCAAAAATGATCATTTTAAACTCTCCCATCAAACATTTGAGATTTTATTGTTTGACTTATGGCTATTTTGAAATAACAGTAATCCACGCACTCCAGAGGCAGAGGCAGGAGGATCTCTGGGACTGAGTTCCAGGACAGCCAGAGCTATCCAGAGAAACCCTATCTTGAAAAACAGACGAAAGGTAGGGAGGAGTTATCTAGGTATTTTTAGGAGAAGGCTTCTGAGACTAACATGCAACCTTGAAATGCTAATTACAGCATTGACTGTCTTCTTATCTTCAGGAAGTTACTGCTTAAAGTCTCATTGTCTTCATCTATAAAAAGTGGTTTGCTTGTTTTTTATTCTGTTTTGATTTGGTTGTTGTTTTTTGGTTTTGTTTTTTTTTTTTTTCCATTTGTTTGTTTTGTGAGACAGAGTCTCTCTACATAGTCCTGGCTGTTCTGAAATTCACTATGTAGACCAGGCTATCCTAGAAGAACTCAGAGATCTGCTTGCCTCTGCCTCTGGGATTAAACTTGTGAGCCACCAGGTCTAGGAAAAAAAATCTGTATTTTTTATTTAAATTCAAAGTTGTTTAGGAAGCAGTACAGTTAATACCTATAAAGTTTCATGTACCTGGCACATAAAGGCTCAGTAAGTGTTACTGTTACAATAAGTAGTAAGCGGATATCTGAGTGGTGGGATTACTCACTGTTTTCATTTCCATATTTTGTATATCTGTATTTCCTAACTGTGAGCATACACTAATTATGTAATAGTATACTTTTTTTGGTGGTTTGTTTTTTTGAGACAAGGTCTCACTATGTAGCCCTGGTTGGCCCGGAACTCACAGAGCTCCACCTGCCTCTTCTTCCCAAGTGATAACAGTATACTTTTATAAAAGCTTTCTACTCAGAATTTTCAGGTATTTTATCTTTTTTCAGAACATTTCTTGAACTTGAAATGTAAACATCAGATTTGGCTCTTGGATATCTACAACCTCTGTCTCTCTTCTTTTACTTTTTTCCTATAGACATGGCAGCTGGGCATGGACACGATCACGGACATGGACATGGTCATGGTCATGGTCATGATAAATTGGTACTGCCAGATTACAGACAGTGGAAAATAGAAGGGACACCATTAGAAACAGTCCAGAAGAAGCTTGCTGCACGAGGGCTCAGGGATCCGTGGGCTCGGTAAGATGAGTCTAGAAACATCTTGTTTTGAAGCTACTTTTATTTCTGTGTATACTGTGACAGGGAGGCTGGCATGATTCTGCCATGGTGCAAGCGTGCAGATAGAGACAATTCAAGGGAAGCCTCTTCTTCCACCATGTGAGTCCTGGGGGTAAAATGCATGTTGTCTTCACAGCCAGTACCTTTACCGGCTGAGGCATCTCGCTGGCCCGAATCTAGTGGTTTATGAGTTTAGAGAGTTAGTATCTTGTTCCATTTCATATACTGAAAAATGGCTTTTTGTTTTTCAAGAAAGGGTTTCTGTAGCCTTGGCTATCCTAGAATTCTGTAGACCAGGCTGGCCTTGAACTCACAGAGATTCACCTGCCTCTGCTTCTCCAGTGCTGGGATCAAAGGTGCGTGCCACCACCGCCCAGTGAAAAACAGCTTCTTAGCTTTATTTGTGTCCAGTACAATTCACCCATTTTAAAGTTAACTCATTATAATTTTGCTAGTTTTTATAAATGGGCAATTATGGAATCACTACTGAAATCATGCAGAATATTTCTGATAGCCCAGAAACTTTGTGCCTTTTGCAGCTGCTGCCAAGTCCTGGCTCCTGACAACTCCTGCTCTGCTTCTGTCTCTAGTTTTTCCTTACTAATACGTGCTACGTTAGCATCCTGGGGGTGTGTCCTTCATCCTAGCCTTTCTTTTAAAGTTGTTGATTTCCGGGAGAAGCGAGAGCTGAGTTTTCTCTTCTATTGGCTTTGTTTTTTAAGTACCAAGAGATAAAACCCATTCTAGAAAGCCTATCTTTTGCAGCCCAACATAATACTTTTTACACTTGTTTTTGTTTGGTTTGTTAGTTGATTTTGGTTTTTTGAGACAGGGTTTCTCTGTGTAGCCCAGGCTGGCCTCAAACTCAGATATCTGCCTGCCTCTGCTTCCCAAGTGCGGGGACTAAAGGTGTGAGCCACATGTTTTGTTTTCTACAGTAGTTATTAAAATTATTTCCAGCTCTTGGTTCTTTTTTTGAGTAAAGTTGCTACAGCTGTTCACAAATCTGTCTGGACATTTATTTTCATTTCTCTTGGATAAACACCTAAGAGTGGGATTTCTGGGTTATCTCATAAATGTATGGGTCTCTTTATAAAACTGCAAACCATTTCCTAAAGTGGTGGTACTGCTTCCCATTCCTAGCATCAGTGGATGAGAATTTCAGTTGCTTAATGGTCTCATCAGTACTTAGTGTTTTCAGTTTTTAACTTCAGCCCTTCTAACCCCAGGCATGGTTGTGCATGCCTGTACTCTCAGCCTTTGAAAGGGGATGCAGGAGGATTGGAATTATAAGGCCATCCTCAGCTATTATATATCACATTGAGGCCAGCCTGAACTACATAAGAGCCAATCTTAAAAAACTGTCAAAGAGACGAAGCCCTTCTGGTAAATCCGTCAGCAGAGCTTTGGTGTGGCATCATCACTCCCTTCCATGAACGCTGATGGTCATGTAAATTATTTTGTGTGTGTATCTGGTTTTTGGTGCAACGTATCCTCAGGTCTTTTGACCTCTTGTTGTGAGTTGTAACAGTTCTTTATAATGTTTTCCCAGAGTATACGTCAGTATATAACCCATCTTTTCATTTCCCTAGTGTTTTATATTTCAGTAAATTCCCAGTTAAGTATTTTGTCCTTTTGCCACTATTACTTTTGCATGTCATCTAGGATTTTATCCTATATTTTCTAGAAGATTTTGTTAATCCTTTTCAAGCAGTTAAGTATATAACCCACACCAGGCTCAGACTCTTGGTTGTCCTGTCTTAGTCTCCTAAGTACTGGGTTTGCAGGCATGTATCATCACACTCCACTTAAAGTTTTCCTGAACTGAGGTATGGTGAATCACTTTGAGTTAATTTTTTTCATTTACAAAAAAAAAAATTCATTTACCTTTATATGTATGGGTATTTTGCCTGCATGTATGTCTGTGCACCACATGTGTGTGATTGGCTGTTATTTTACTTTTTTGGCCCTATACTTTTTTGGGGGGCCCACCACCCAACTCCCAAATAAATAATACACATGGAAACTTATTATTTCTTATGAATGCTGGGCCTTAGCTTGGCTTGTTTGTAGCCAGCTCTCCGTGACTTACATTATCCCGTCTACCTTTAGCCTCTGGGCTTTTTCCTTTTCTACTTCTGTGTATCTCACTTTAACTCTTACTCCGTGTCTGGCTGGGTGGCTGGGTGGCTGGCCCCAGCATCCTCCTCTCCTTGTTCTTGATCCTTCTTCTGATTTCTCCTATCTATCCTTTCTGCCTGCCAGCCCCGCCTATTTCTCTCTCCTGCCTCGATATTGGCCGTTCAGCTCTTTATTAGACCATCGGGGTTAAGACAGGCAAAGTAACACAGCTTCACAGAGTTAAACAAATGCAACATAATGGAATGCAACACAAATTTTGCATCATTAAAAGAAATGTTTCAGCTGGGCAGTGGTGGCGCACGCCTTTAATCCCAGCACTTGGGAGGCAGAGGCAAGTGGATCTCTATGAGTTCGAGGCCAGCCTGGGCTACAGAGTGAGTTCTAGGAAAGGCGCAAAGCTCCACAGAGAAACCTTGTCTTGAAAAAGAAAAAAAGAAACGTTCCACAGTATAATCAACTGTAACACATCATAAATAATATTCCACAATATGTGTGTCTTGCCTGGAGAGATCAGATGAGGGTGCTGGGTCCTGAGACAAGGGTTACAGACTCCTTGTGAGTGCTGTGAATCCAGCCTGGGTCCTCTTGAAGTGCAGCTCCCCTTCACTAAGGGGCTCTCTCTCTAGCACCCTGAGTTAGTCTTTGTTTCATTTGAAGAAAGAAGGGAAGGCAAATATTATCTGTGGATATCCAGTTGGTTCAGACCATTTATTAAAAGATTATTCCCAGTTGAATTACTTTGATAAATATGTCAAAAATCAATAGACCATATCTATGTGGTCTATTTCTGGACTCTGTCTCGTCTCTCTGTTCTGTGTGTCTGCACTTAGGTCCAATACCACAATCTTTAATAGGATAGTATAAGATCTCCAATTACCTTTCATTGGTTTAGCTATTCTGGGTCATTTTTTTTTTCCTATAAATTTTAGTATGTGCTCATCAGTTTCTACAAATAGCCAACTTGGATTTTAATTGGGACCTAATTCACTATTTCACAAAAATGTTCAATGTGAACCTTTTCCATGTTTCATTGAACTCACATCAGTTTGGAGATAATTTATGCCTTTATAATAATGAGTCTTGGGGTTGGGGGTTTAGCCCTGGGTTCGATCCTCAGCTCAAAAAAAAAAAAAAAAAAATGAGTCTTTTAGAACACATGTGATTTATTACTTTTTGAACTTTTAAGCATTATTTTCTTGAATTTTATACATATCTTGAACATTTTGTTGAATTTATTCATATTTCTGATACTATCAAGTTGTATTTTAAATCTCAATTTCTAGCTGTGTTGTTGACAATTAAGATTGTAATTAATTTTCACATACTGACTTTATATTCCATTCATTATTTAGCTAAATTTTTGCCCTAATAAATCTTTTTGTATGTGCTTTAAATTTTTCATTGAGCTGGGCAGTGGTGGCGCACGCCTTTAATCCCAGCCCTCAGGAGGCAGAGGCAGGTGGATCTCTGTGAGTTCGAGGCCAGCCTGGGCTACCAAGTAAGTTCCAGGAAAGGCGCAAAGCTCCACAGGGAAACCCCTGTTGAATAGTGATCATTTTGTCTACAGAGACAGCCTCACTTTGTCTTTCTCAGACTGTCAACGTTACTCTTTTATTGCATTATTCTGAGAGGTAACATGGAAAAAGAAACCGAAGAGTCTTCTTTACCCCCCCCCCAGTGGTTTTGCCCCCAGGTCTCACTAAGTAGCTCAGGCAGATCCTGAACAGTAATCTTGTGTCTTTCAGCTTCTGGGCTTATAGGTATATGCTGCTGTCACTCCCACGTTTCCTTTCTTTTTTAAAATCAGTCTTGCCATATCGTCCCAGCTTGTTCTGGTTCATCCTCCTTAGCTGGACTGGAACGACTTGCCAGCACCCCGTGCTTGTTATTAGCGTTGGGTGATCTGATCTACTGAGGGGTTGGTGATAGCTTTTTTTTTTTCCCCCCGTTAATGTGGTGAGTTACTTGTACTGATTTCCAAATACTAAACCAATCTTGCTATTTCTTTATGATAAATTACTTTTTGTTTGTACATTACTGGTTTTAATTTCCTAAAATTTTGTTCAGAATGCGCAACAGACCCAGTATGGTGGCACACGTCTTTAATCCCAGCACTCAGGAGACACAGGCATGCTGATGGCTGTGAGCTGTGAGTTCCAGGCCAGCCTGGTCCAGTTCCAGAGTTCCAGAGCTCCACAGCCAGAGCTACTTCTAACATCTTTGTGTGGTTTTGTCTTCTAAACTAGCTTGATCTGTTTCCATATTTTCTAGTGAGGCACTAGAGGCATTTTTTTGAGTTACTCTTCTTTTCCCCCTATAAAGTGATTTTTCCCCCACTAATTTAGATTATCTATGCAAGAAGACATTTGTCCCTATAGCACAGCTTTCTGTCTCCCTCTCTGTTCAGCATAGTCAGAAGGAACCAGAGCAGGAGGGCCATCTTCTGAAGCTCGGGCTGTGTAACAAGGAAAGCTGCAGCCTCTTGGAGAGCAGTACTCACATCAGGGGGCATCCCTCTGTGCTAAAATGCACTGTACGCTAGCATGCCTCATACCCACAGCACTAACGCAAGGTGGATAGCAGTCAGCTCTGAACTGTACGCTAGCATGCTTCATACCCACGACACTACCGTAAGGTAGATAGCAGTCAGCTCTGAACAGGGCACATCTTTATAGTTTATATTTGAAATGTGGTCACACATTCTTAATTGTCCTCTGCCACAGAAATATTCCTACTGTGACCTAGTATTAAATACTCTTGCTCTGAACCAGGTGTGGTGGTTCAAGCCTTAGCGCTCAGGAGGCTGAAGCAGGAGTATTGCCACAAGTTGGAGGCCCACTTGGCCCATAGAGAGAGCCCTGTTTCTGAAACCAGACAAAGAAAACAATGCTGGAATCAGTGGCTCACACCTTTAATCCCAGCACTTGGGACACAGAGGCAGGGAGATCACTGTGAGGCCAGCTTGGTCTAAAGTGAGTTCCAGGACAGCCAGGCTACATAATGAGACCCTGTCTCAAAAAAACAAAACTACAAGAACAAAAGATACTAATGTAGCATTTCAGTATTTAAGAAAGAAGAAAATCAAATATATTTGGCTCAGTGAATTAATGAGAATTGCATGTGATTATAATTTTCTTCTCTTTTCCAGCAATGAGGCTTGGAGATACATGGGTGGCTTTGCAGAAAATGTCTCCTTCATGAGCGTGTTATTCAAAGGGTTCAAATGGGGATTTGCTGCATTTGTGGTAGCTCTAGGGGCTGAGTATTTCCTGGCCTCTCCAAATGATGATAAGAAGCATCACTGAAGACAGCACCTGGAATTACCGTGTGATGTCTCTCATAAACCTAAGATTTCCTCACACTAGCATCCTTGACTATATATATGATTGTCCTTGAAAGAATGGTTTAATAAAGTAAGGAAAAACTTTGTTTTGTTTTGTAACTCTTAAATAAAATTAGAAAGAAAAATTTACTGTATGTACCTATAATCCCAGCACTTGGAAAGCTGAAGAGGAAGGATCATGAATTCAAAGCCAGCTTAAGCTACATAGTGATGCTGTCTCAAAAAATAAATAAATATGTGCACACACATACACACATATACATTATATATATATTAGATATGTTTGGAATGGTGGGTGTTGGAGGTACCAGCAGCAGTGTATTCTGCGTGTAACAGGCAGCTACTATAAATCTAACTAAGAAATGGGTGTGTTCTAAGAGGGCTTTTTTTAATGACTTGACTCCAGTTAGCGTGTATGTGCATAGATGTGGAGTTGTCTACTGGAGCTTCAATAATTTTCCAGCAGCACATAACACCACTCCTCTCCCCCCCCCCCCCCCCCCCCACAAAGAAACATGACTCTCTCCCCAAGTAAGCCATCGGTGGCTATAGTTAGAGCCTCACAGGCCTCCAGCATCCATGATGGAATGGTGGCTGCCTGAGTCTTGTAGGTAACCACAATGCATCAGTCATGTCACGTCCAGAAGACAGCGTTTCATGGCACTCTTTCCTGTCCTATTCCGACATTCCTTCTGTCCCCTGTCTGTGATATTCCCTGAGTGTCTGTCTGTCTGTCTGTCGAGTGTTTGATAGAGATGTCCCTCCCGTTCTGGCCTGAGCACTCAATGGTTATTTATTCTCAGCATTTTGACCAATTAGTAGTCTTTATATTGGTTACTGCTGGCCACAAAGAAAGCTCTGGCGAGGGTTGAGAGGAAAGATAATCTATGAGTACAAGCATAAATATTTTTTTAGCATTATTAGGGCATAACTTTTCTTTTTTTAAAAATATTTATTAATTTTTTTTCCATTTTACATACCAACCCCAGTTCCCCCTCCCTCCCACTCTACCCCCATCCACTCCTCAGAGTGGGTAAGGCCTCCCATGGTAGTCAACAAAGTCTGGCATACCAAGTTGAAGGAGAGCCTAGCCCCTCCCCATTGTATCAAGGCTGAGCAAGGTATCCCACCACAGGGAACGGGCTCCAAGAAGCCAGTTCATGCACCTGGGATAAGTCCTGGTCCTGCTGCCAGGGACCCCACAAACAGATCAAGTCACATAGCTGTCACCCACATTCAGCAGGCCTAGTTCGGTCCCATGCAGGTTCCTGAGCTGTCAGTCCAGAGTCAGTGAGCTCCAACTAGCACTGGTCAGCTGTCTCTGTGGGTTAAGCATAGATATTTAAAAGGCAGTTCGACCAAGTGACCCTTTAGAAAAACAGTGGTAGTAGGTTCTCTCCTGGGGCCTGTGACCTCCTGAGCCATGGACTGGCTTACAGTCCCAAGCCTGAATTCCCTCCTTTGGAGCAGGCCTCAAATCCAAACAAAGTGATTGGATAACAGTGGCCACATCTTGCTTGGCAGGTCCATCTCGTAGCATGTAGGGTCCAGTTCGGGTAGGACCTCTCTCTTCTTCCTCAGCTATCTGCCTCCAGGTTCAAATTGGAGTTGGTCTTGCTGTTTAGAGGGACATACCTCCATCCACTTTCTGCTTGATAATCCCTATGCATCATGTTCATTTTTCTTTATTAATCCTATTTTCTTAATCCTCACTGTTGCCATGTTGAGGAAAAACCTTGATACTTTTTAATAAATTGGACATTTTCCCCATGTTAAATCTTTAACATTCTAAGTCACTAGTTAAGATTAAGAGCCTGGAAAGAGCTGGACAGTGGTAGCACATGCCTTTAATTCCAGCACTTAGGAGACAGAGGCAGGTGGATCTGAGTTCAAGACCAAACTGATCTATAAAGTGAGTTCCAGGACAGCCAGAGCTGTCTTGAAAAACAACAACAACAATAAAAGAGGCTGGAGAGATGGCTCAGCAGTTAAGATCTTTGTCTGCTCTTCCAGAGGTCCTGGGTTTGAGTCCCAGCACCCATATGATGTCTCCAGATTACAGGAGGCTCAACACCCTCTTCTGGCCTCTGTGGGCACCAGGCATGCACATGGTACACAGACATACATGCCAGCAAAACACCCAAACATTTAAAAAAAAATGTTAAAAAAAAAAAAAGATTTAAAACAGTTTATTGAGAAGATACATTATTTTCTTGAGTACTCAAGCTAATTAAAGTCAGAATGAGCAATCCTAACTGAGGCAAAATTTCCAATGAAATTCAAATGGTAAAATAGAATCATTAGACACTGCACTTGAGGGGGCTGGGGAGATGCTCAGCAGTTAAGAGCACTGGCTGCTCTTCAGGGGACCTGAGTTCAATTCCCAGCACCCACATGGCAGCTCACAACTGTAACTCCAGTTCCAGGGGATCTGACACCCTCACACAGACACATGCAAGCAAAAACACCAATGAAGATAAAATAATCATTAAAAAGAAAGAAAGAAAGGAACTGCAGTTAATTGCTAGCCCAGTCACTTTGTTGGTGATGGCTGGTTTTCTTGTTTATAGAAGGTGGATTCTTGTACTGAGGGTTGGGGGTAATGTGTTCACTCTGGCCCTTTCTTAATAAGGAACTAATTCTATTCACGACATCTCTGCCCTCATAAGCTAATCTCCCAAAGGCCTCTGCCTCTAAATACTGAATGAAAAAAAAAAAATTAAAAAGAAAAGACATGACTGGTCCCAGGTTTTGGCACCAGATGAATGAAAAAAAGAAATAAAAAGGAAATTCGGACATGACTGCATCTAGGTATGATGGAGAAGAAAGTTTATTGTAGATACAAGGGAGGTATAGCCAGAGGCAGGGACACCTGGGAGAGTCCAGAGTGGACATGACCAGATGCCCCTGCCTCTGACTATTCTCTCCCATTTTCCCAGGGTTTGAGACTTAACAAATACCATCACAGTGGAATTAAGTGTCAACCTATTTTTAGGGGGACCCGAACATTCAGCCCACTGCATATTGATTAGGACAGCTAACAGCAATGATTATTTTCAAGAAAGCAGCTTTTGTCTTTGAAGCCCATGTCTCTGTAATGTTTGAGCTTGACTGACTGGCCAGCAAGGATCCAGGATCCAGTCTGTCTCTGGCCTACTTTAAACAGCTTTTGAAGAACAATAGATTGGATTTACTTTAAAAAATACATTTGTTAGCCAAGCGGTGGTGGCGCTTTAATCCCAGCACTCGGGAGGCAGAGCCAGGCGGATCTCTATGAGTTTGAGGCCAGCCTGGTCTACAGAGTGAGATCCAGGACAGGTACCAAAACTACACAGAGAAACCCTGTCTTGAAAAACAAAAAGAAAAATACATTTGTTGATTTAATATTCTAATTATCAATATAATCTGCTATCATGGGTTGAATTTGATCATCGTATCCTTGATAAAAAATAATTATAACACAAGAAATATAAATTTGCACTGTATTATGTGAATGTTAATGAGTGAATCATTTTACATGATGAATATGTCACAATTTGAGATTAAATAATGAACTGTTATTTTACTTGATGAAAATGTGTAATGTCTAAACATTACACAATGCAAATGTATCAAAACATTGCATAACACCCATAAATTTATATAATGTTGATGTTTTATCACTTAAATTTATAATTTAATTTAAAAATTACATTAGAAAGAAAAATACAGTGTAGAGAATAAAGGGAAAGAAACAAACACTGTGGTCCCTAGAAATAAGATGATTAACTCCTTGATAATCACACTGAGAGTATGTGGTCCAAAGTTAATTGATTAAGACAAGGACTCACTGTAATCTAGGCTCGCCTCTGACTCACAGAGATCTACCTGCTTCTGCCTCCCCAGTGCTGGAATTGGTCCAAAGTTTAAAACATGCCAATTAAAAGATAAATTCTGGACTGGGGTGATGACGAAATTGCTGCACAAGCTTGAGGACCTGAGTTTGGATATCCAGCACCCAAGAAAAAACAGGCACGGTTGTGCATGTTCCTTACGCAGTGCTGGGGCATGGGATGGATCCTGGGGCCTTGCTGGTCAGCCAGTCACATCCAAACAGTAAGCTCCAGCTTCAGTGAGAGACCCTGTCTCAAAAAAGTAAATAAATAAGGTACAGTGATAGTGGGAGACACCCAACCTCTGGCCTCCGAGTGTACATGTGCAGGTACATACATCAACACACAGGTGTGCATACACACACACAAGACAAGTTGAGCACAGTGCTGTGTTCCCGTAGTTCTAACCACTTGAGAGGCAGAAGCAGGGATAGAGAGAGTTGGAAGCCAGCCTTGGGAATGCAGTGAGACCCTGTCTGGAAGAAAGAGAGAGAGAGAGAGAGAGAGAGAGAGAGAGAGAGAGAGAGAGAGAGGGAGGGAGGGAGGGAGGGAGGGAGGGAGGGAGGGAGGGAGGAAGGAAGGAAGGAAGGAAGGAAGGAAGGAAGGAAGGAAGGAAGGAAGGAAGGAAGGAAGACTGCCTTCAAAGGTACTGGTCCCTATATAATCTTAAATACCTATGCCGAGCTTCAAAGGGGCTGAAGCCAATGAACCAGGCTGAAGGGAAGAGAGCCTCAGTGGCAGCTGCTGACACTCCCTTTTCCGTAACTGATGTAACTGATAGAACAAGCAGAAAACAGGGCTACAGAGTCTTGAGCAACACTAGCGCCCAGCTTGATGTAATATTTATAGAACCCTGGAACAGAAGCAGAGCACACATTCCCAGAGTATGAGGGACGTTTACCATAACTGATTAGATTCCAGGCCATGAAACCAGGCTCAGTAAAGATGATTGGAGTCACATGCGGCTCTGCGAAAACAAACAAAAAGCCAAAGCTGAAATCATACAATATATACTCTCACACTACATAGAAATTAGACTAATAATTAACCTCTGAAAAACTGCCTGTTATTTGGAAACTGGCAGCACAATTAAAATGCCAAAAAAAAAAAAAAAAAAAGAAGAAGAAGAAGCAGTTTTAGTTAGCTTCTTTGTGGCTGTGATAAAACATTGACCAAAAAAACTTGGGCAGGAAAGGGTTTATTTCATCTTCTAGTTTCAGATAACAGTTCATCACTGAGGGAAATCAGGTCGGGAACTCAAGGAAGGAGCCAGGAACTGAAGCAGAAGCCATGGAGAACATGGTTTACTCCCCATGGCTAGCTCGGCTTGCTTTCTTATACAACCAAGGACCACCAGCCCAGGGTGGCACCATCCACAGTGACTATGCCCACCCACATTAATCATCAACCAAGAAAATGTACCACAGGCCCACCCAAAGGCCAATCTGATGGAGGCAACTCTTTAGCTGAGGCTCCCTCTTCTCAGAAGATGATAGTTTATGTCAGGTTGATAAATCTAACCAGCACAGACGTCTAGGGAATGTAAAAAGTAACCAAAGAAAAATGAGATAATCAATACCACAGTTTGAGAACTGCATGTGAGACAGATGTGTAGGGGTGGGCAGGAGGGGCAAGACACACATGAGCAATATGAGACAGAGAGAGAGGGGGAGGGAGGGAAGAAGGGGAGAAGGGAGGATGTCACTAGCAGGCCTAGAGAGTTTCAACAATAAAGACATTTTATACACATCTTTTTTTTTTTTTTCTTCGTTTTTCCGAGACAGGATTTCTCTGTAGCTTTGGAGCCTGTCCTGGACTAGCTCTGTAGCCCAGGCTGGCCTCAAACTCACAGAATCTCCACCTGCCTCTGCCTCCCAAGTGCTGGGATTACAGGCGTGCGCCACCACCGCCCGGCTTTCTATACACATCTTTAAGACAATCAATTTGGTAGTTCTGATTAAACTGACCCTGCTTTCTTTGTTCATTTTGTTTAGTTATGGTTTGATTAAGGTCTTGTACTTTTGGCCACCTTCCTGCCCCTGCTTCCTGAGTACTGAGATCACAGGAAGATGCCATCACACCCAGCAAGATTGTCTTTGATTTCCTCTACCTAACCCAGGAAGTGAATGCACAATTACCCCAAAGTGCAAACATTTGAAATAGATACAAAGTCATTTGGGTCATCTCCTTCCATGAACGTCTGCAGTTCTGGTTTTTAGTAATGCTGAGGATTGGACCTAGGGCTTTGCCCCTGACCAACACTCACCTACCCTCACCCACCCAGCCTGGCGATGATCTGTCTTACAAAAAGACAGTGGAGGACTGAAAGTAAAAATGACAACGTTTTTTAAGAGGGGGTTTGAGACAGGGTTTCTCTGCCTGTCCTGGAACTCGCTCTCTAGACCAGGCTGGCCTCGAACTCACAGAGATCTGTCTGCCTCTGCCTCCCAAGTGCTGGGATCAAAGGCGTGTGCCACCACTGCCCAGCCATTTTTTTTTTTTTGTCATTTTTATAACTTCTTTTTTTAATCTACTATAATTTTTGCTGAAAGTAAAGATTGAAATTTTTCTTCTGTTTCCTGAATTTGGAATTTATTACTTTAATTCCCTAGTACCTACAAAGCATTCCAACTCCTGTTGTCCTATATGTGGCCATTATGTAAACTAGTATGCATTTCATGTGGTTTTTGTTTCTCAAATAACAATTAAAGAACATTCAAGTATTGCTAATTACATGAACCTAGCCTCATAAATAAGCACCAGGCATGATAATATGTTATTAGACCTACTTTGTATGTGGGACAAGTCCATAGAATGGAAGTAACAGAACCCAAAGCAATTTGGCTAGTAAGTGTGAAGTTAGATTTTGAATGCAGGTCTGACTTGAGAGCCCATAGACACACCATGCTACATTGTCTATTACGGTTACAGGACAAAGAAGGCCACACACTGAAATGGAAGGAGAAAGCACTTGAACTTCTAATCATACTTATCTTCATGTTTTTTTGTTTTGGTTTGTTTTGGTTTTTCAGGAGAGGGTTTCTTTGTGTAGTTTTGGTGCCTGTTCTGGATCTCACTCTGTAGACCAGGCTGGCCTCGAACTCACAGAGATCCACCTGCCTCTGCCTACTTAGGGCTGGTATTAAAGAGGTGTGCCACCACCGCCTGGCTTATCTTCATGTTTATTGCTGATGAATTAAATCTGGCTGATTTCCTTTTCAGCACTGGGGATTGAGCCCAGTGCCTCATTCTCTTTTTTATTTTAAGATAGAGCCTCAGTAGGTTGTCTAGGCTGGCCTTGAACTCCTGTAACCTGGGCTGGTCTTATGGTCTTCTGCCACAGTCTCCCAAGTACCTGGGATTACAACCCTGTGCCACCAGACTGAGATTTAATAAACAAAAAAATGGGGTATTCTCTCACAAACTGGATAAAAGTAATTACACAGAATTTAGAAAGACCTCTTGAGGGAGAGGTGTTCTAACCTCCAAAGAATACAAAGGTCATTCAGAAAATTGCTACAGGCTGCACTTTGTGTGTGCTAGGCTTGTGGAATTTATAATCCACAAGTTTTAAATAACTAACCTTCCTTAAGTACCTGAGCAGCTTAAAGAGAATTTCACAAAGAAACCACTGACTGAAGCTAATACCAACAACATAAGAAAAAGCAAACGAAAATACCACAACTATAGACTCTGTCAGCAGCATTGTGTGTGAAGTCTCATCACGGGAAAACCATTTCCTCCCCTCCAAAGTATCAAGAAGACAGAAATATGGACTTGGAGCAGCTGTCAGTACAGGGAACCTTGTCCCAGGAGTGTACTGATTTGGTAACTTTGCTAACAGCAGCACAGAATTAGCATAATTATAAAGGCCTTTAAAACCACACTTCATCTATATCTTGCCTTCCATTTCTACATTTATGTGTTTGATAACATTAACTTATAAAATATGAACTCATTTAAGGATTGTTAATGCTTTAGACTCTATTAGAGTGAATTACCTTTGCTATGTATGAGCAATGTTAAACAGGGCCTTACTAGTGGAAAAAAAAAGAAAGGAAGAAAGAGAAAGAAAGAAAGAAAGAAAGAAAGAAAGAAAGAAAGAAAGAAAGAAAGAAAGAAAGAAAGAAAGAAAGAAAGAAAGAAAGAAAGAAAAAGAAAGAAATCCCGTATTTCAAGACCTGTATGTGTTTCTGTTTAAGCTCACATGCAACAGAATGAAGTAATTCTTTTGAAATTTCCCACAAGTTACAAAACTAACTGGAAAGAATTACAGCTGTTACTAAAGACTTCTGTTTCTGGGAGTGCACATTGCAAAATAAGAGCATTATGTACCCTTAAGATGTAAATCGGGTCCTGTGTCCTTTGAAATATCTTATGTTGCCATGCTTTATTTTGAAACTGAAGGAAGGCCAGGCTGTGGTGGCACACACCTTTAATCCCAGCACTTGGGAGGCAGAGGCCAGCCTGGTCTACAGAGTGAGTTCCAGGAGAGCCAGAGCTGTTATATAGAGAAATCCTGTCTTAAAAAAAAAAAAAAAAAAAAAAAAAAAAAAAAAAAAAAACCTGAAGGAATAATTCTTAGTCATAGGCCAAACCCAGCTCCTCAAGACAAATTATGTCTAAAAGAAAATACTCTGTATTTAGGCCTTTCCAAGTTATACAAGCAGTATAATTTATTATGTAAGTTAATAAAGAAAGGGTTTAATAGTTACTATAAATGTGTCATGACTTTCTATTTATTTTTGGTTTTTTTGAGACAGGGTTTCTCTGTGTAACAGTCCTGTCTGTCCTGGAACTCACTCTATAGACCAGGCTGACCTCGAACTCACAGAGATCCACCTGCCTCTGCTTCCCCAGTGCTGGCATTAAAGGCAGATGCCACCACTGTCTGCATGACTTTATATTTAATTACTCAGTTGCAGCTGAATTTGGAAACAAGAAAAGCACCTGATGTTTTCTGCTGATTTGATAATCAATCAAACATCTTTTTAAATGTCCTTTTTTAAAATATACTACTCAGGCATTTTTCCTTTTTTAGAGTAACAAGGAGGTTAAAAAACTTTTAGTTATGTATCTAATTGAATCACATGCTCGATCAAATGTTTTGTATGATTACAGTTCTTGTACTAAATATATACATATATATTTAAATTTCGAATTATCTTGTTTCAAAATTTCCATGGCAAATGCTAACTGTTCAGGGACATAATCCTGAAGGCCAACTCCGTGGTTCACAGTAACCATAGCAATACAGTCCTAAAAATAGTGCCTCTGTCACTACAGATGAAGCCACCTTGCTAAAGAAGATTCGGGGTCACAGGCGGTGTGTCACCTGGACCCGAGACACCATGGGATAGTAACCAAACACCGCAGCATGAGGGCCCGGACAGGATGTAAACGCTTAAAACTGGGTAGTGTAATCAGACGAGACACCATCAGAAACTGAAATGTAACCCCTAAACACTACATAATTTCAGTGAGAAAAAATTTGCAACTCCCGTATCTAATAATGGAGAATTCACTGATTTGTGGCTATACATAAGATCACAAAGGGCCTATGGTGATGTCTTGGGAGTAGATTGCAGAGTCAGGGAGCATTTCTTTACCTTTCTTTTTGTTTGTTTTGAGGCAGGGTTTCTTTGTGTAGGTATAGACTGGCTATCCTGTAACTCACTCTATAGACCAGGCTGGCTTTGAACTCAGAGATCTCCTTGCCTCTGCCTCCCAAGTGCTGGGATTAAAGACATGTGCCACCACTGCCCGGCAATCCAATGGCAAGGACATTACAACTGAGCCAGGCCTACACATTGACCCATGATATGACTCCCCCCTGCTCATTAATGCTAAAAACCACTGGCCATCATGGGTCTGGAACAGTTTATGCTAATTCCAGCCAATGACTCCATCCACAGCATTTGCAGGTAATAAAAATTTCTCTTTTAACATGCTGTTCTTTGTTGGAGGTGGTAGTGGTAGTAGTAGGTGTGTGTGTGTGTGTGAGAGAGAGAGAGAGACAAAATTGTGTGGAGCTCATTTTTGAGGGTCATTTCTCCCAGGAGTCCTGGAAAAGGAACTCAGGATTTGCAGAAAGTGCCTCTAACTACCTTGCCAGCCCTGTTGTTTTTGGAGTTGTCCAGATGCTCAGAAACGGAAACTGAGATGCAAACAGTGGGACATATGTGCCCAACTTCTTCCAACCTCAGAATCAAGGAGACTCCCGGAATCCCAACTAGAACAGACACGAACATTTCAGCACAGTTTCCTTGAACTTCGCTCATTCACGTCACAGATATTTATTGAGCACTTCACATGTGCCAGCATCATTCACTGCGCTTGGGACAGGTCAATGAGCATGCATATCTCTCTTCTCTGGACATTTGCATTCCAGCACAAGGCTGTTACTCTCTCTTTTTCTTCTGATGCTATTGGTGGGATTTGCGCTACCTAGTGAGCCTCAGAGAAATTATTTCCACACAAAGTATATTTTATCAACCAGTCTTTTCCAGGAACATGAATCTGAAATTGTGGTTTGACTCGGGGAAATTTGATGATTCTTCCTCTTCCCCTCCCCCTTTCCTCTTCCCCTCCCCTTTCCTCTTCCCCTCCCCTTTCCTCTCCCCTCCCCCCTTCCCCTCCCCACTTTTCACCATGCTTCTCTTCTTCCCCCCCATTCTTCTTTTTCTTTCTTCTTCCTTCTCTCTTCTCTTTCCTCCTTCCTGTGAAACAGAGTCCAGGCTTGTCTCAAGCTCCATTGTCTCAACTGCCCAAGTTTTAGGATGACAGGCTCGAGGTCTGAACTGGGCTCTGAGGTTCGGTTGTTTGTGGGGAGAGTGAGAGGCAGAGGACTGAGACACGGTCTCATGTAGCCTAGCTGGCCTCAAACTCACTCTGTAGCCAAGGGTGACCCCAAACTCCTGATGCTGGAGAGATGGCTCAGCAGTTAAGAGCACTGGCTGCTCTTTCAGCTTTCAGAGGTCCTGAGTTCAATTCCCAGCAACCACATGGTGGCTCACAACCACTTGTAATGAGATCTGGTGCTCTCTTCTAGCTTGTATACTAATAAAATCTTTTTTAAAAAATATAATGTTTCCTTTCCATCCCATTCACATCAATCTTTATTTTTTTCATACACCAGCTCATTGAGTAGCTGAGACTGAATTTGAACTCACTACTCACCGTCTTCCTTCCTTGGCCTCCCAGTTGGTGAGATTATAGGCCTGGGCTACCACTTCTGGTTTTAAAAACTCCATCTGGTCAAACAATTGTTAATACCCCAATAATGCATTGATTCCCTCTCCTTTTTTTGATACCATTCTTTCCCCGTTCCATTATCTTTGCAGGTCAATCTATTAGTGGTCAGAATAAGAAAGCATAACTCTAAAACACACTAAAGCCAATTAGCCATGTGCACACATGGCTGACTAGCAATGGGGTAGAGATGCCCTGGTCATGCAAATTTTCTGGCAGAATTGTCTTTGCTCAAGGGCCTGAGGCCTCCATAGGCTACAAGAGATAGTGAGTGAGACATTGGCTTGCTAAGCCAGAAACCATAGAGACGGAACTACAGCACCACAGGGGGCCAATGCGCAACATCCGGGGACTGGCTGAAATCCCAGGCTACCTCCCCAACCCCTCTTCACTTTAGTGGGACCCGATTCCTGCCATAAATGTTAAAGCCCCACCTCTTCTCACCCCTATTGAGATACTTGGACTTGATTTATGGTTGCTCCCATTTTGCTGTGCTTCACTGTTCTCTCACCTCTAGATTGTCAACTCCTTGAGGCACAGGCCAGAGAGTTTCATTTCTTTTCTTTTTTGTTTGTTTGTTTGTTTGTTTTGTTTTGTTTTTGTTTTTCAAGACAGAGTTTCTCTGTTTAGTCTTTGCTGTCCTGGAACTCTCTCTGTAGACCAGGCTGGCCTCGAACTCAGAGATCCGCCTGCCTCTGCCTCCTGAGTGCTGGGATTAAAGGTGTGTGCCACCACCGCTTGGCTCATGTTAATTTCTAACCCCTTCCTTCTCACTCACCCTGGATAGTGAAGCCCACCAAATAAGAGGAAGATTCTGTTCTAGGATCTCTTGGACTGGCCCTTCCTTTGCGACTACTAAGGCAGCAAGGCAGTGGTTTAGTTCTGGGTTTTGCATATAGGCCATGATGCCGAGACTTTCTACTGATGTGTGACCATGGTGGGTAGCTGGCATATATCTGAGTGATTTTAATAAAGGGTTATATGGTCATAAACCAGAGTGTGTGGGAGGATTGTTTTTACTGACACTAGAAGAATACATTCAAAGACCACAAAAGGCACCCCAAAATACTTTATTCAGCTTGCACAAAAATGCCCTGTTACTATTTGTTCCTGCTCCATGTGGACTGGGGTAGCAAGCATACATACTTAATGCTCATAAGTCGTATTTGATGTGAGAGAATCTGTATTTCAATTCAGGCTTCTAGTTTATAAAAGAAAGTGCAACTGAAATTCTCAGCTTGGTGAACCCAGCAGGGCAGTCAAGTGGACCGAGGCCTTGTTTAGAATGCGGATACACAGTCAGAATTTTTAAGTCACTTCTGGAAATTTTTCACAGGAAAGCTAGTAGGAAAGGTGAATGGTTAAGTCTGTTGTAAATAAGTATGGAGATCTGGGACAAAGGGTTCTTGTCAAATCGTGTCAAGAGAAAGTGCTGAGAGCCAAAGCCAGAAAATCCTGTCCAAACGGATTGTGCAAAGCAGGTTGTGCAAGGATGTAAGCATGGATTAGAATTCAAGAGATCCATCACAGTGCCGGGCAGGCAAAGAAAACAAGCCCGAACAGCCAATAGCGGGCCATCGGAGGGCGGCTGGTGACAGAGGCTGTGGCCTATTGCTGGAAGCCAGGTGTCGGTGTCAAAGGTTGTCTTAAAGAGTCCGTAGTGGTGTGGACGAGAAACTTGGTGTGTTGGCAAAGTTCCAGGGCTGTTGTGTCTTTAGTTCAGTCAGGCTTTGGCCAAAGGGAAAATTCCAAGACTGATTGATAGGTCAGTCTTGTCCAGGGACATATTGTGGCAATACATTGTGATAAAAAAATGTCTCCTGCATTCTAAGAGACTGGAACATTTTCTGGAACTCACAGCTAAAGTTAAAAATACACCTTGAGGTCGGGTAAGACTTAAGGCTGCTGTCCTACTGTGGGAGCCCCTTTTCAGGTTCTTTACCCAGCAGGTCCACATAGAGGATGATTAGGCCCACGGGCCTGAGTGCAGGTGTCTGAGATGGTCTGCACTTGGCTTTGCTGGGGGAGGAGGCCTTTTGCTCCACCCCTTGGTGTCTCTATAAATACCCTGGGGCAGAGACAGTCAGGGCCCATTGGAATAGGTTCCAGGCTCTCTCGTGGCTGTCTTTTATTTTCTATCTGTTTGTCTCTGCACTATAAATCCTTCTATCTAATATTCCTGCTGCTCACACTCAAGAAAACTCTGGGGAGCTATGGGGTTGGTGGGTGAACGCCCCACATCCTACTATGTGCTCAGCCTGTTTGCTTAACCTGCTTTTGAGAGAGAACAATGTAATAAGCAACCTTGCTTGTCTTGGATTTCCCATGTAATCAACATTTACAACCTAAGTTAATGCATACCTGTAATCTTATCTACTCTTCCATGCCTCTGATCCAAGAGTAATGCATAATGTTTGCATGTGTGTTATTCTACCATCTGCTGAAAACAACAAATAGGCTGGGAGTGGCCTTATAAATTAATATCCACCATAAATGACGAAAGCAGTCCATGTACATTGCTTGATAAACAATGATATTTGTAATACGGCTTGTTATCTGGGTCAGTTGGAACCAGTGACTTCATCCCTTATAAAATTCTGTTAAAGATTTCTATAAAGTATCTCTCATTCCTTCCCCCATGTGATGATATCTGTGCTGGTCAATAAAAGAGAGAGCCAAACCCTTTGTTAGGGACAGACATACACACAGACACATTTCCGTAGACAGACGCAAGGACAGATCAACAAGTCAGCATTCAGGCTGGCACAGATTTGGACTTATACAGCAGACAGACAGGGAAGGAGAGAAGACACGGGGAAATCGAGGCAGAGAACTCAAATCGGGGCTCACTCTTGGTTAAATGACTCCAAGAAGAAGGGCATTGCTTTCTTTCCGGGGCACATCATGGGTGACTCAGAGGTTATTATTAATGTGCTTAATCTGCTCAACATGTCAGCGTCATTAAGCAGTTGACCACCATGTTTTTTGGTGTTCCTCCATTTATGGCTTTTTTGTGCTGGGCAATCATTGAGTTTCTTTGATCTATGGGTTTACAGTTTTCAGCTGATTCATACCCTTTCAAACATTATTATTCAAGTATTTATTTTGTCCCTTCATGCCCTCCTCCAGGAACTTTACTTGTACAGACATTAGTCTAGTAACATTGTGTTGCCCCTTTTCTGGTGTTCTGTTTATTTTGATCTTCTGTCTCTTTCTCTCTAGTTTCATTTTGAATGGTCTCTATTCAGGTTCACTCATATTTTCTTCCTCAATTTCCAATCTGCTGTTAAGTTCATGCAATGCATTTTCATCTCAAGCACAGTAATTACATCTAGAATTTTATTTTACTTTATTGTGTGTATGATGTATGCATGGGTATGCGTGCACATGTCTGTGTATAAAATTGGAGACAGAGGTTGATGTCATGCATGAGTCCTCCTCTATTGCTCTCCACCTTTAATTTTCCTTTTTAAATTACATCTATCATCTATCTATCTATCAATCTATCTATCTACCTACCTATCATCTATCATCTATTGATCTATCATCTCTATCTATCTATCTATCTATCTATCTATCATCTATGTATCTATCTATTGTATGTGTATGTATGCAAATATATGTTGTGTACATAGGGGTAGTGTTGTGTGGCATGGTGTGTACATGGAGATCAGAAGTCAACTTACCGAGGTTGGCTCTCAGCTTTACTCAGTTGCCTCTCTGTCCAGCTGGACAAGTCCTGCTTTTCCCTGTCCAGTTTGACACGTTCTTTGGTGCCATCTTGGTTCAGCTCCTGTTTGGGCAGTCATGTTGGTGAGATTTTATGTGTGCAGCTTCAGATGTTACTAGGAGGCACAATTCACAGCAAGCTCCCTGACCCCCTGAGTCTTACAATCTTCCCACCTCTTCTCCCACAGTGTCCCTTGAGCCTTAGGTGCATGAGTATTTTGTAGATGTATCTACCACTGGGACTGAACCGCAACTGCATTTTGATTGGTTGTGGTTTTCTATATTAGTCTCTATCTGTTGCAAAGAGAAGTTTCCTTGATGAGTACTGGAATTTTTCCATGGGCCTGCCCTGAGAAAATCCTTCCCAGAGTCCTGGGGAAGATGCTATGTCCGGCATGGGGTTATCTGAGGGAAAAGAATCTATATACACCATGCTTTTTTGCACATTTACTTTATTTCTCTATAACAGACTCCTATCTACACAGCTTCATCTCCATTCTGACACTCAGTTCCTCTCTGTTCCTTCTTTTTCTGTCCTCTCATAGCCCTAGTAATAACTAAGCTCTTAAGCTCTTCATCTCATCTCCATCCTCTGTTCCTTCGTCCTCCATCTTTCCTTCCTCTTCTCCTCTCCTGACCTGATTCCAGTCCACCTACAGTCTGCAAAACTTTTCCTGGCTCCTCACTCCTTGGCCGGAGCCAGTCTGCCTTACCATTTACAGAAACTTTGCCTTCCTTTCTCTCTCTCTATTTTTTTTCTTTTCTTTTCTTTTTTTTCTTTTTCTTTCTTTCTTTCTTTTTTTTTGGAGCTGAGGATGGAACCCAGGGCCTTGCGCTTGCTAGGCAAGCACTCTTACCACTGAGCTAAATCCCCAACCCTGCCTTCCTCTCTTCTCTCTGACCAGACCAGGAATTCTGCTCCAGTCTTTACTGAACCTGGTTATGCAGAAAACTCTTTTGTCTTGAGTCAATAGCTCTGGAATACCACTAGGCCTGAAGGCAAGGGATGGTCTGAGCTTCATTTGCACAAGAAACAAAGCTATACATCTACAGTCTGACTGTCTCCTAGGCTCTGTAGAGGTGTTACCCAGTAGATCACCAGTAGGTCTGAGAAGCTTATACTGTTTGCCATATGGCCTAGTAGTATATGAGCACACAAGAAATTTATAGCAGAAGACATCTGATATATTAAAAGCCGAATAACACCAAATATTCCCTGATAAATGGCTTCCCTCTAGAAAAATTCCTTGACCTTTCTAGGTATAGTTTTATTGGATACAGCTAAATCTCTATAATATATTCTTGTGGCTTGCAACAGATGAGGGTGAAGACTACACTTATTTGTGGGTGTGAAGAGAATGTTTATAGATTGTTGTTAGGGTTTACATTGGGTTAGTAAATTAGTGGTTGTAATTTCTCCTCCAATAACAGTGATTTCACTAGCTCTGACTAGTTAGCTAGGTTTCCATTACCAGGCATGGCATCCCTTTTGTTGAGCATATCTTAAGTTCAGTTAGAGAGCTGTTGTTTTCCATGGAGGTATGTGCTCCATTACTGAACCTACAGGGTTATTGTGCCATGCTGGTCACTGATGTGGTTCATAATAGCTGGGCAGGACTGTGGGTTTCCTCCATTCAGAAGCTTGCATAGCACCTCTGATACCATGAAACTAGTCCTGGGGGGGGGCATTCAGGGCAGTTTCAACTCAAGGTTCTCTGGGCCCTGTTTCAAAAGGGCATAATGTCTTTGGCAATAGGGACTTACCTTCCACCTCTCGGGAGCAACCTGTGACAACAGGAGAAGGCTGTTATGCTTAGGGAAATCTCTTAGACAGTCTTGGCCAACAACTCAAAAGAGGGCTTCTCATATCTGGTAATGGGTTTTTTGTTAGGTGGTCTTTGGCTCTTGGAGGGAGCATTACCAGCTCAGATGAAAAAAGTTTGTTAAGACTATGTATATTTATATACTGAATTACACGCATTCTAATTTTTTAGTCAATAGTTTAAGTCCTTGTTTCTTTTTCAGATATTCCTCTTGTTATTTTACCCATCTCCCTCTTTCTCCTGTATTTACCTCCCTCCTTCCCAGGTCCCTAGCCCACTTGTATTTTGCAATTCCCCTTTACTCTCTATCCACCTCTCTCTGTATTACCTTCCTCCACATCCCTAAGGAGCCCCCTTTGACCATCTGTTTTTAACATTTCTATATACTAATTTTATTGTCTGTGGATTTCTGAGCCTAATTCTATTGGTTGGTTGCATTCTTCATTATGGCTCATATTTTCCTTACCTATTCTTTATACTTTCATAATTTTAAGTTAAACACTTGCCATTGTAAATTTACCTTATGTGCTGTATTTTTTTTTTATTTCTATAACTTTGTTTAGCTTTATTCTTAAATGCAGCTAAGTCTCTTATATGATCTTTCATATGTTTAGGCTTTGCTATAAGGGCCAGAATCCACTTCCATCTGGGGCTAATGTTTCCCTGCTTTGAAGAGGTCCATGAATGTTAGGATTTTTTATTCTGTTTGGCACAGACTTAAACTATTCCTGTCCCTGTGTGAGCTTTGAAAACTGGTGCCTCTCTCCCAGCATGTGGTTCTTCTCTTCGTCATAGGCACTGATCGGCACTCGGCTGAGCGTGTGGGGGTGACTTGCAGATTCCTAGCATTATCTGTTTTACAGTACTGTCCCCTCTGGTACTTTGCCCTGCAAACTCTAGCTACCTTGGCCTCCCTGGACTTTGTTTGTCTCTTCCAAGGAGGAAGACACTCAGACTTATTTCTGTTCTTCCTCCTTGAGATGACCTAGAAACTCTTTGCAGACAGCAAGCTAGGGTGGTTATGGACCTCTGTCAAGGTCACTGCCCCCCCATTGCCTGATACCCAATATCCGAGGATTGTTTAATAGACTTTGCAGATCTGGATTTTAGTTATCTGGTAGGAGGGTGTTGGGTACTTTTCTGTTGCTGTGATATAAACACCCTGTCAAAAGCAACTTCAGGGAGAATGGGTTTCATCTGGCTGCAGTTCCAGTGGGACACAGCTGACCACGGTAAGGAAGACACGGCCATAGATAGAGAAGGAGAGAGAGGCTTGCTGGTCATAATTCACTCACACTGAGGAAGCAAAGGGTGAACAGGAAATGGGGCCGAGCTGTAAAGCCTCAGAGCTTGCTTCCAGTGATAACACTTTCCACAGCAAGACTCCATCTCCTCATGAGAAACAACCTTCCCACCAGGCTACCAGCTGAATCGCAAGTCTTCAAATACATGAGCCTATGGTGACATTTCACATCCAAACTGCAACATTTCACCTTTTACCCTGACACTTGCAGCCATTTCTTGTTGCAAAATGCATCTTGTCCAACTTCCAAAGAGATAAGTAAAAATCCCCCAGTGGTAACTAACTCCGCCCATGCAAGAAGTCAGATCAGAGTGAGTGAATAAATCCAGGTTTAATCTGAGCAAAACCTTCCCAGGTTGCCCCTGGAAAGAGGAGAAGCCACAAGGGGAAACCTTGGGGGGGGGGGGAGTCTATGGGCCAGACCTCCATGGGTGGAGCTTTCTCTCGGTGGGGTCTGGGGAGGGCAGCTCCAGGGCGCCGGGGCTTGGCCCACTGAGGGCGGGGTATGGAATGGGGCCCGGAGCTGGAGATCCCCAACACAAAATCCTAACACCGTTTAAAACTCAAAATTTCCGGGTCTATTCTAAGACACTCTGTAAAATCAAAAACCAAAGTGTGTACTACCAACACACACAGAGTATACACTCACATTTTGAAAAGTAAGAAAGGGGATGTAGCAAGGAAAGATCAGATCAAAGAAAACCCGAACCTGGCAGAGCAGACACCCTGTGGTGTCACATCTGGCAGCTGAGACTTAGAATGGAATGGATGCATCTCTGTTCCAAAGGGCTTAGGTAACTCCGACCCTTCACTGTTGCCGTTGTAACACAGAGTCTCTCTTTCTCTCACTGGCTCCACTTCATGTGCGAGGCTTTCTTGGGTGGACAGCTCATGACTCTTACCTCTAGTATCCTGGGTCTCTGTTGCAACTTAGGCGTCACCTTCACGGGATCATGCAGTGGCCTCTCAGGACCTCTGTGCAAAGATTCTGACTCTGCTAAATATTGTTTTTGGCTTCCGATGGCCCAGCCGACAGAGGACACACTGCTACCTGGTCCTCCAGCTTGCTGTAGCATAAGTATCAACAGAGCCATCAGTGATTGGGTGGGCTGTATTCAAGCTCCATCCCCTGAGATTTGCCTGCTGTTACATTTCTAAAGAACTAGGCAGTCCCAGAGACCTTCTTCATCCATTCATACACATACAGTAAGTGTTTAAGCACTGTGGCAGAGAGAGCTAACTGCTCACTGGTATTGTTCACTTTCCATACTGTGGAATGGTTTTGAGCAGTAGCTAGCTACCAAGCTGGAGACAAAGTTCTTCTCGCCTATGGCTGTCCTGTGACTGAATGGGTAGTTTTCACTGGGGAGATGCATGTGGAGGTGTATTGTATCATTCTTAAGACACAACTTTCAAGATGCAGGTGTACTTCCTTCACACTTTTCTCATTCGATGGCTGAACACTGGGAAGGACAGATGCCTTGGGAATGGTGAGTCCAGACTATGAAGAGTCTCAGTTGACTCAAACCTCCACATAAGTGGAAGATGTATGCTAGAAACCCTTACACTGAATATCCAGGTAAAGAAACAATAGACGTCTTCAGCAGTAAGACTATGTTTTTAGATGAGGCGGTGTTACCCAACAGATAAGGAGAACCTCTGTTGGTCAGACACTGTCCTAGGTGCTGAATTCACAATAAGAAATGGAAGAAAATTGAGAAATTGACTCCCTAAAATTGAGAAATTGACTCCCTAAAATCAGGCGGTAGGCAGGCCTGTAGGGCATTTTCTTAATTAGTGATCGATGGGGGAGGGTCCAGCCCATTGTGGGTGGAGCCATCCCTGGGATGGTGGTCCTGGATTCTAAAAGAAAGCAGGCTGAGCAAGCCAGTAAGCAGCACCCCTTCGCCGCCTCTGTATCAGCCTCTAAATTCCCGCCCAGTTTGAGTTCCTCCAGCTAGGCGGTGGTGGTGCACGCCTTTAATCCCAGCACTTGGGAGGCCGAGCCAGGTGCATCTCTGAGAGTTTGAGGCCAGCCTGGGCTACAAAGCGAGATCCAGGACAGGCACCAAAACTACATGGAGAAATCCTGTCTCAAAAAAACAGCAACAAAAAAGACATAAGTACCTAGGTGTAAATCTCTAAGTTAGCTTTTGTTAATCTGAACAGATTTTTATAACCTTAGTAAAAGATGGTTGCCAGGCTGGCTACCAAGTGAATTTCAGGAAAGGCGCAAAGCTACATAGAGAAATCCTGTCTGTGGGGTGGGGGTGGGGAAGAGTTCCTGCCTTGGCTTCCCTCAGCAATCTGTGATTCGGGACATCCAAGCCAAACATACCCTTTCTTCCCAAAGTTGCTTTTGATCATGTTTCATCGCAGCGATGGTAACCCTAAGACACAGCTCCATTGTCTGTTTCCTGGACGCCATGGGGCTTCCTAATACGCATTCATAGTCAGGTTTTTTTTTTTTTTTTTTTTTTTGGCAGCATCAGAATCACTGAAAGCATTTTTGGATGTCATGGAGTAAATGGATGAGATCTGGGTACTTCAGCCAGAAAACCTCAAAGTGCAATACTGGGAACAATTGCATTAGGAGACCAGGCTTCTACGAAAACAGAAGACAGCCCCAGGCAAGCTCCCGGACACCGCCTTTTTTGGAGCTGACTGACCACATTGGAAAAAAAAAAAAACCAAACAAACAAAACAAAAAAAAAACAAACATTGGAGTAAAGATAATGTATGTTTGTGGGATAAGGAGAAAAGTTGACTACAAAAGTTGAAAAATGTTTTAGGAACTGATTTTTAAGCTCATTCCGTCCTAGAAAGATCTGGCTCCACGCTGGCTTGTGAAATTTGTCCTACTTATCTAGTTAGTGGTACCATTCTTGAGCAGGCTTGTAGGGTCTGAGGAAATGCTGAAGGAAGACCCCAGACTCAAACAGGATAAAGAACGTTTATCATACCCGCAGGCATGAGGGGGTCCTTCACCTGTGCGAAATGGCGACGACCCGAGAGGGCTGTGCAGGCTCATTTTAAGCACAGCTAAGGGGAGTTTCAGGGTCAGCTACATAATTGGCTAAGCAAGCAGCAGTTACATTAGTGTATTTCTAATTGGCTGACGTTCAGTTTTATCATTCCTGGTCACATCTGCACAAGCTTGGACGTGACTCAGCAGGGGGCTGCTGGGTTTGTCCTCGAGACACTGTGAGGATGACTTTGACCCCGTGTTTGTTCTCTCCCTCGACCCTGAACTTAAGGGCCTTGTAGATAAATGGTCCTTTGTTGGAAAAGACACCTGTTTGCCCTTCTCAGAGAACTAGGATTCAGTTGTGAAAGCGAGAAAGTTTAACCCCTCCAGGCTTGTGATAGCTCCTGGTGTGGACAACCTTCCCATCAAATGTGCTTTCACCAGTGAGAGTAGGCAGAATTTCAACATTGTATTGGGTAATGTCCTTATTTTATGTCAACTGCCTTGGAAATTTCTTGGAGGAAACCCTAAAGTCAGAATGTAACATTTCTGTGATGAGCTGGAAATTTTAAAAATTATCGAAAGGATTTTTTAATCTCTTAGAAAATAGAAGGCTGGGGCTGGAAAGGTGGTTCCAAAGTTAAGACCACTTGCTGCTTTTCTAGAGGACCTGAGTTTGGTTCCCAGCAGCCACACCACACCAGACGTGTCACAAACAGCTGTAACTCTAGTTCCATGGGGTCTGACGTGGCCTCCTCGGGTAGCCACATACATGTGTGCACACACACAGACACACATTTACAGCAAAATAAAAATTATATATACATTCATTCAGAGAGAGAGAGAGGAAGGGAGGGAGGGAGGGAGGGAGGGAGGGAGGGAGGGAGGGAGAGAGCAAACCAGGTGTGATGGTTCACGGTGCATACATACCTTTAGTCCCAGCACTTGAAGAGGGGGAGGCAGATGGATCACTCACTGTGAGTTCTGGGCCAGCCAGGGCTACATAGTGAGACTCTGTCTCAAAAATAAAAAAGAGAGAAGATATAGAGCAACAGGAAAATACGATGAAATCTTAACAGTACACAACTCTACATTAAGAATAAGGAGGAAGTGTTCGCTTCGGCAGCACATATAAAAATTGGAACGATACAGAGAAGGTTAGCAGGGACCTGCACAAGGATGACACACAAATTCGTGAATTGCTCCATTTTGGGGGGGGGGTTGAGACAGGGTTTCTCTGTGTAGTTTTGGTGCCTGTCCTGGATCTCACTCTGTAGACCAGGCTGGCCTTGAACTCACAGAGATCTGCCTGGCTCTGTCTCCTAAGTGCTAGGATTAAAAGCGTGTGCCACCTCTACCTGGCTGCATTCCATATTTAAAAAAAAAAAAAAAAAAAAAAAAAGAATATGGGGGAATAGCTAAGTTTCTATAGAACTTTGAGTCTGTGACTTTATGGTAGAAGAAAGGTGTATTTATAACAAGATGGAGTCACTCTCAGACTAAGTATGATGTGGTAAAATCTTGATGGGGTTCATAAGATGAATTTGGGGACGGTATGTCACTAGATTTTTTTGTGGGGGCAGGGGGACTCTTTATATTATTCAGAAGTTCTGGGCACAACATTTTTGTCTTCAGAGCTTTCTCTCCTATAGAAAACAGGACATAAATACTCTGTTAAATGTTCGTTATCCAAGTATGGTTTGTAAGAACTTCGTAAGGATGAGAAACAAACCTTGAAACTAAGAAAAATAATAATATGTATGAGTGAATGAGTGTATTAAAATTTTGAGCTGGATCTGGTGGGCACAGGCCTAGAACCCCAGCTATTTGGGAGGCTGAGGTTAAAATACATTTTGCCATAATTGTAAGAACAGAGGTGAGTAGAGACAGATGCTCATGGAAAGAGTGAGGCAGTCACGCCTTACTGTCTTTCTGTGGATCTACATCCTTTTCCTTTCTAAGTTACATACTTTACATTTTTACTTCTTATTTGTGTGTTCCACGTATGCACTGGTGTGCGTATGGCATGGCACGTGTGTGAAGGTCAGAGGCTACCTTGATGGAGTGGGTTCTTTTCACCTTTACAAAGGTTCTAGGAATCCATCTTAGGTCTTTGGGGGCAGGGGAAAAGGTTCACTATCTGGGAGGTCTGGCCCAGCCCTCAAGTCACATGGTTTCTGGTGCAATTTACAATAGGGTTTAAAGGTTAAAGGCTTACTTTTAGTTTTTTTTTTTATTACCTTTATGTGTGGGGGCACACATGCCCTGATGATCGGAAGACAACTTCTCTTTCCTTCTCTGTCCCCCTCTACCACATTCCATGGGCAGCGCTGAGGTGGTTAGGCTTGACAGCAAGCCATTTTCTTGCCCCCAAATTGCTTTTTTTTTTAGGAAATAAGCGGATTTATTTTATTTTATTTTAGTGTGGGGCATTTAAGATTTAGGAATGGGACCAAACTGCTAAGACACAAGATCCTAAATAATGTTGGCCTTACTATCCCATGACCTACAACAGTGACCTGCCTGCAATATATACTGGTACAATCGCAGCATAAATGTTAGAGGAGGGACCAACCACTTTTTGATTGGATTGGAGGCCCGCTCCATGTGAGAGATCCCACACATGGCATTGCTAAAGTGGCCAAGGACCTGAGACCGGACAGGTCAGGAACCCTGGGGAAAAAAATCTACTACTGTTATTCTACTAAAAGAACAAAGTAACAAAATGACTCCTAATGAGTTATTGCCCATAGACCAGTACCTCACTCAAGCCTCGTCAGAGAAGCTTCTTTTTGCAATAGATGGGAATTAATACAGAGAACCACAACAGGACAGTATGGAGAGAGAGAAATTGTGTCGCCCTCAGCTCTAAATGGGATGTCTTCATCACATCCCTCCCATCAAGGCTCAGGGATCTATGGAGGAGACAGAAGCCTGTAAGAGACGAAGGTAGTGGGTAACTCCAAGGAAATCTTTAAAACGCAATAGGACTGAGACACATGTGAATTCACAAAGGCTTTGGCAATATGCACAGGAACCGCATAGGCTCAAAACACACAAAATCCCGGCACTGAGAAGGGGATGTGGACACAAAGTCCCACCTAACCAAGAAGCTATGTGTAATTGATACCTGCCGAGAAAGGGAAAATCAGTTTTCTCCAGCGGAGTGTCACCGTGTATTAACCACACCCCAGGTCACCCCCCCCCCCACCCCCCTACCCACCCCCCTGTGTTGAATTCCCAGCAACCACATGGTGGCTCAGAACCATCTATAGTGAGATCTGGCGCCCTCTCCTGGTGTGCAGGCAGAACATTGTGTACATAGTAAAAAAATAAAAAGTAAATACAAATAAAAATTCATAAATAAAACAAAAAAAGGGTAAGATTCTGATGTTATATGAAGAGTACCAGACATCCTGGGTTCTTTAAATCTAAAGAAAGATATTTATTAGCCTATGTCTTTGTTTTTTTAGACAAAATTTCATATAGCCAGCCACGAGTGGCTCTGAATGCCTGATCCTCCTGCCTCTGCCTCCCAAGTTATGAGATGATAAGTCACTAGGTAACTTATCAGTCAATAGTCAAAGTCCCAGTCATTTAAAAAGTATGGCTTCAACTTAGATAAATTACTGGGAGTCAAGAGGGAACTGGGAGAATAGTAAGTAGGGAATAGAAGATTACAAGGGAGCACAAAGCTTGCTGGCCACCATTCCCCCCACCTCCCCCCCCCCCCCCCCCCCCCCGCCCCATGATTCCACCGGATAAGAAAGGATGAGAAAGGAGGCACGCGTGCTCAGTTCTGAGTGACAGAAAATAACAGATGTTTGCTATTTCGTGTTTTTTTGTGTGTTTTAAACATTTTAATACAAATTAAAATAAAAGTGACATACATATCTAGCCAAAGGCCTTTTATTGTCCTTATAAAATCAAGTAAGGGGCTAAGGAGACCGCTCATTGGTTACGGTGCTTATTGCTCCAGCAGAGGACCTAAGTTCGGTCCCCAGCACACACACACACACACACACACACACACACACACACACACACACAGAGGATGGCTCAGTCCAATCGAATCTAATTTCTTCTTTTCCTTTTCTTTTGCCTTCCTTCCTTCCTTCCTTCCTTCCTTCCTTCCTTCCTTCCTTCCTTCCTTCTTCCTCCCTTCCTTCCTCTTTTTTTTTTTTTTTTTTTTTTTCGATTTTTCGAGACAGAGTTTCTCTGTGTAACAGCTTCTCAGGAACTCGCTTTGTAGCCCAGGCTGGCCTTGAACTCACAGAAATCCACCTGCCTCTGCCTCTCATGTGCTGCGATTAAAGACATGGGCCACACCACCGCCCCGCTTAGAATCTAATTTCTCCCCAAGCTGCGGGCCGGAGATCAGGGAAGCCGCGCCTGCTGCCACGTCGGCTCGCAGCCAGCTTTCGGTTTCCGTGTGTCTCCATCTTGCCTGCGCAGACCGGACAACCGGAGCGAAGTCTCGGGGATCTGAGCCACCCAGGCGCCACTTGGGGCAAGACGGGTACGTGACCTGCGCGGTGGAACCCGCGCGCCACACGCGCTACTACCTCCCCCCCTCCACCCCCAGCCCTCCTGCGGTGCGCACCCCGGCTCGGCCCCGGAGCTGCGCGCTGGCGCCCAGTGGACGGCGGGCGGAGCCCGGCAGGGCTCGGAGGACTGCAGTTCCTTCGCCCGCACCGGCCTGCACGGGGCACCCGCAGCCCGGATCCCCACCTCCCCGGCTCCGAGCGCAGTCCCGGGTGGCTTCGCCCCTCCTACGGTGCGGTTCCCAGCAGGGCGGCCGCAGGTGGTGACAGCCCCCGGCCCGAGGGGAAGTAGCCCCCGAAAGGACCCTGGTGCACTCCGGAACTGTAGAGAGAGCACCCCCGAAGATTCACTGTGCTGGGCAAGCCACAATAGTCTTGCGCAAACATCTTGAGAGTTACTCATTTCCTGGAGTCGAACTGTCCAAACAACCAGTTTTTGAAAAGTTGATTTTCTGAGTTGTTAGGTGCGTTTGTTTTATTCAGTGCTTGGAAGTTTGCCTTTCAAGAGCGTAGTGAAGGGCCTTGGCTGTTTGCCAGAGCACTTTAGCATTGTTGACAAATGACCAGTAGCGCTTTCCCTGGGAATTGAGAATTCAATACTATTTTATATCTATCTGTCTGTCTGTCAGTCATCTACCTACCTACCTACCTACCCACCCCTTAAAGTAAGCCTGATCCTGCTACTCTTCTTCACTTCAGACGGGCAGAATTCTGATGGTTTCAAGCTGTTTTCTCTTATTAACCAGGTCTGGATTTGCGTGGGAGGGCAAGTTCGTTTGAACCTTAACAAAGGAATGCAGTAAAACAAAGGCCGCTGTTACTCAGAATAAGTTCTGGTGAGCTGGAAGTGAACTCAAGGGCTCAATAAATCCTTTCAGGTTAGTTAACCTTTGAAATTTGTTCTTACTCTAAGAGGGGTGGGGTCAGGAGGGGGGGTCACATAAGGCAGACCTTGACCAACAGGGATGATCTCTCTAGATATTTTATACAGGACGACTCCCCCCAGGTCTTCCCCTTCCCCCACACACACACAGTTTGAAGAAGGTTCTGAACAAAACAAAAGGTTCAGCTCTCCCGTATCACAAACAACCTTGGTTTGTGAGCACAATATTATTTATTTTTATGTTTTGGTTTGCTGAGACAAGGCTCTCTATGTAGCTCTGGCCGTCCTTGAACTCACTATGTAGACCAGGCTGGCCTAGAACTCACAGGGATCCATCCACCTGCCTCTACTTCCTGATTGCATTGCTAGGACTAAAGGTGTGTGCCACTCTTGGTGACTGTTCCTGGGAGATCACTTAGTCATAGTTTATAGCCGATTGAAAGTCTTTATTCCAGCCACCTGGGACTACACTGAGGTACTCAGGACAGCAAGTGTAGCTCCTAATGTCCCCAGCACTGGGTATTTGAAGGCAGAGAAGTCCTAGCAGCTCACTGGGCAGCTGGGGGCGGGGCTTGGCGAGTAGGGGTGGGAATTGGCGCTTTGCTTAAGCAAGTAATTTGACAGAAGCTAAGATAAGCAGTTAGCTGGAAGGGGAGGTTTGCACAAGCAGGCAGTTTAACAGAAAGCTAAGCTAGCTGGGGCACCGTGAACTTGGGCTCCCGGAATAGAGTAGGGCAATTTTCCGTGGGATTCTCCATCCAAGAGTCCAAATTCCAGTTAAATTTGAAATGGCCTCGGCAAGAATTGGGGTTGGAGGCACCTCTGTACTAGCTTGCCCTGTCTTACCACCCCCGCCCAGCTGTGAGTGGATTCTGAATGTTTTCCTTACCTGAACTTTCCTTTTGGTCAACAGTTCTTTTTACTTGTAGCTTTTGTGTGTAACGACCTGGTAAAAATGGGCCTTTCTTTTTTGACCGGGTCTTACGATGTAGTTCAGGATGGCCCCCAATTGGTGCACTTCCCTCCTCAGCAATCCCCCAACAACATCAACAACAACAATATTAAAAAATTAAAAAGCTGGGCGAGCGCCACCACACTCAGCTGAAATGGCTGTTTCTAGAGGTTTTATATTGTACTTTGTTTTTGGTGACATTTGAGGTTCTTGGGCACGTCATCACTTGCTAACCTAAACCAGTTTCCCAGGCGGGGTGTGTGTGTGTGTGTGTGTGTGGTGTGTGTGTTCCTTCCTCCAGGGAAGTAGGCGTAGGCGTGGCACTGGGTGTGGGGGGGTCGTGGGGGGGTGGTCCGTTTTGCTAGCCAAGGCGGAAGTTGGTTTGGTTTTGTGGATTTCCTTCACTTTTCACGGGCTTTCTGTTAGGGTCTTGGGATGCAGCATGGCCTTTGCTTAGTCTCTGTGGTCTGGGGGCCGTGCGCATCTCTTCGGAGCCCTTCTCTCTGGTCCCTGGAAGTGGACGCTGGCCTTTGTGTTGTTGGGCGGGTGCCAGGGTTCGTGAACCGGTTGGACTTGCTGGCTAGCAGCGGGGGCCAGCTCTGCAGGCAGACTTTCCAGAACTCCTGCCAGAGAGGCCGCTTCCTGATGTCTGTGTTCTTTCCAGTGTCTCGTCCCGTCCAGTTTTCTGGAGGTCTCCGGCGAGGACAGGCGATATTCTGGGCTACTGTTGAGTGGGATGAGCCGGCAACCGCCCGGTGTGAGTACACTGAGACCCTGGCATTCCCTCCTATTCTGTCTGCTCCCCCAGGGACTTGGGGCATTGCTGGAGCTGTCCCCTGGTGAATGCAGGAAAGGGTTCGTTTCCTGGCCCACCCTTGGTCCCTTCTGACCCACTTACAGCACCTCCAGACTTGTGGCATCTTTAAATTCAGATCTGGTTCTTTCTTGGAGAGGGGCCAAAGACTGATTAAATTGAAGTCGTTACTGGACTCAAATGCCTGCTTGTTAATCCAGTGAGCTGCTCTGGGTGGAGGATAGTTCTGGACATGGTACTTGTTTTTTCTCCTGTAACCTCAGTGTAGAGGCTGACTGGACAGAGCCCCAGGACAGCGTGCCCTGGGAAGAAGCCCGCCCTACAAGCCTAAGGTAGTAAGCGCTTGGCCCAGGGGCCTCCCCATACTCAAAGCATTTTAGTTTTTCTTAAATCTCTGAAGCAAGAAGCATTGGCACTGTTGTAATGCCCTCGCTGACCTTCACCCCTGAGACTTGACACCCCACCCTCAGGAGCGTCCCCCCCCTTTACCAAGCTGGGGTAGCTGTCTTGCCCCTTAGCACAGGATTTCACTTTGTACTTTGCATTTTAATATCCAAAACCTTTCAGGCAAGTTCCTGGGTTTAGTGCTTGCAAAGTAAACAGAGACTGGACCCCTCCACTGTCATCCCTGTCCCATGAGTCCATTCCCTAGAGAGCCAAAAGTTGCAGGTTTTCCAGTCTTTTACACATTGGTGTGCTCAACTGCAGTCTGTTGGCTTTTTTTTAAAAAAGGTGCATTTTGTCTCCCCCCCCAACCCTCCCCACGTACTTTTGTATGATGTTCTTTCTTAAACTGTCTTTCAGAACTGATGTTGGTGGCATCGTTATTTCTGCGTTTCCCACCCCACTATCCCCCCTTTCTCATCTTCGGGCAATGGTCACTTGAGAATGGGGGCCTCTACAAATTGTTTCATTTGCCCTGATTTTTCCCCCTTCCTCTTCAGTTCTTAGCACTGGGAATTCTTTCTAATTTTGTGTCATGCTTGAAAGAAAAAGACTTTGGGGTGTGTGTGTGTGTGTGTGTGTGTGTGTGTGTGTGTGTGTGTGTTCTTGAATCATTTATCTTTCCAGGTAACCTTGCACCCTTATGCTCTTTGTACCTTATTCTGTATTTATGGTCCTTTGATGATAGGCTCTCACATCCACCTTTTCTTTATTTGGCCATTTAATGCCAGAAAACAGCACAACAGGAAAAACAAAACAAAACAAAACAAAACCAAAACCAAAAAACAAAACAAAAACAAAAAAAAAAAAACCACTTAAGTTTTGTTATTTTCCTCTTTCTGGTTTTCACTGCTTGTGTCCATTGGAAGAATTAAGAGAATTAAGTTCCACCCACTTGATATCAGATTCACCACGTACTCAGGAGTGTGTGTGTCTTCTGCAGTGAGCGCCTCAGGTGAAGAATGTAGTATCTTTTTTTCTTTTCTTTTTGAGGAGGCATTGCACTGTAGCCCAGGCTGGCCTGCAAGTCACCATGTAGCGCAGGTTGGCCTTGAATTCTCCAAATCCTCCTGCCGCAGCTTCCCACGTGCTAAGATTACTGTCCTGAGCCACTAAGCCCGGTCCGTCAGTGTTTTTGATCTGCAGCAAACACGCCAATTTTTCATTGCTGTCCTAGTGACTTCTTCCAAGGCTTTGGAGTAAATGACTTCCTTTAATTACCTGATTTCATAAGTGGGAACCAGAGCTTCATCTGCCTGTGAAATGCTCCTGCTTTTTTTTTTTTTTTTAAACTTCCTTTGCCTTTATATGTCTGTGGTCTTTGAAAAAACAAAACTGTTTTTCTTGAAGCCTTCAAAAGCAGTCTTTGTTTTTGTTTGCAACCGAGTCTCCTGGAGCCTGGGTCATCCTTGAACTCCTGATCTTCCTGCCTCCAGCTCTCTACTGCTATAATTGCAGGTGTGTACTACCGTGCTGAAAAGCAGTTTTTAAAGTCACTCAGACCTTTGTTTTAAAGGATAGGTTCTCGACAGACTTCTCGTTCAAACACCTCTAGGTCTTAGGGGAGCCCACCAAAGACCCTGCCCTGGTCACCACAGCTTCCTTGCAGAACTCAGAACAACGTGGGTATTTACATCTCCCTCTGCTGACTCAACTCCCTTCCTGATTAGGAAAACCCAGAGTAGTAAGAAGTTGCCCGCAAGACCCTGACTGAGTTGACTACTAAAATCTTAACAGAAGCTTTCTGCCTGACTTAGGCTCTGCTCTAACCCCAAGGCCATGCTATTTTAATCAGACAGCCAAAGCTGTATGTGCGTAAGGCCTGGGGAACCTATTAAAATGTTGTGGTGGGAACAGGGGAGTTGTATATATAGTGCAAAGCTGTACTCTGGAGAAGTGATGCAATTCTTCTCTGCCTAGGCACACCATAAACAAGCTGGCCACCACCCAGCCAAAATGGAGAGTAAGCCTCTCCCTTTAACTTGGTTGTTTTCAGGAACGTCAAAGAATCTTAAAGAACCAGACAGGTGAGAAATCAGGGCAGGGAAGAGTATCGAGGATGGCCAGGTGAAGCAGATGGGCAGTCTTCATTTTTATTTTTCTCTATTATTTTGTTCATTTCAGAGTCTCTTATAACAAAGAGAACTTTTCATAATTAGGAAAAAAAAATCTGTATTGAAAGGAATTTCAGAAGCTTTCTATCCCCCTTATATGTATGACTTAAGTTTTCAAACTGATCTGTGTGCTGAGGGCCAAATAGAGAGGATCTGTCATTTAACTGATCAAATGTATTTGCCTGAGGCCGGGCGGTGGTGGCATACGCCTGTAATCCCAGCACTCAGGAGGCAGAGGCAGGTGGATCTCTTGAGTTCGAGGCCAGCCTGGTCTCCAAATCGAGATCCAGGAAAGGCTCCAAAGCTACACAGAGAAACCCTGTCTCGAAAACAAAACAAAACAAAACAAAAAAAGTATTTGCCTGGCTGGAATTTCAATCCAAACCAAGCCAAGCTTCAGATCTACTAAATATCGAGCTATTCTCTCAGGCATTTACGGTTGATTGTTTCTTAGCTTACCTTTGTTTGTTTGTTTTATTTTTATTTTTTAAAGACAGTGTCAGTTAATAGCCTAGCCCGGCTGGCCTTGAACTTGGCTGTTCTTCTGCCCCAGCCTGGCAATTGCAGGATTTACAAGTGTATATTACCAGACCTTGAGAAAGAGTATGGTTCCTCCTGACTGCTGTTTCATGAAAACATAACACCCAGTTCCTCTAACTCCACAACAGATGTTTTAGATACCTAAATCAACAACTACATACAAGGCCCAGCCACCTCTTCCTTTATAGAACTTAAAAATGAGATGTGGTCTCTGAACTCAGTTTTTACCAAAGCATTAAAGTTTGAAATCTTGCCTAAACCAAGCAGTTTGGCTTGTTTTGTTTTCTCTGCCAAGGAAATTGAAGCTTTGTAATTTCTGAATGGAGCAAACCCTTGCCCTGTGGTTTTCCCCAACAAAATGAGTGAATACTGCAACCATTCATGGGTGATTGCGTTTTTTAGTTGACACCATCACATACAAGGTAGTAGTAGTTCTGAAGATATTAGACTGCTGTCCTATTTGGGAAAAAATTACTTTAAATTTCATACACTTTTGCTGGGTGTGGTGGCACATGCTTTTAATCCTAGCACTTGGGAGGCAGAAGCAGGCAGATCTGTGAGTTTGAGGCCACTTTGGTCAACAGAGTGAGTTCCAGGACAGCCAGGGCTATGTAGAGAGACTCTGTCTCCAACAAAAACAACAATTTTTTTTTTTTTAGGCACTCTTGAATCTATCCTGGAACGATCTCACATGTAACTGGGTTTGAGATTGAACAAACGAAGATTACGGCACCCAAATTTTAAGAGTTTTAGAAATGACAGCGTATGCAGAGTCAATACAGAGGGTACATTTTTACTGAAATGTACTGAGAATTCGTTGACCCTTTTACTGAAAGGCTAGAGGATATTTGGTGAGCTTGGCTGCGGACGCTGTCTTCTATTTAAGCTGAGGTCTTACCAGCTTACAGGAAGTTCTGCCTAGGATCATGTCCAGCCTCTTATAGTCATATTGTAAGACCCCCTCAAACCACCCTATGGTTATTTCATCCAGTGTGGAATAGTCACAAGCTCTATCTCCAGGTTCCAAGTATGATAGCCTATCATGCTACCAATTCCATCTTGCTTCAGTGTAGGTTGCAAAGGGACAAATGGACATTAATAATTCATCAATGTGTGCCTATCTGCTACAACTGTGTAGTCATGTGTCCGCTGCTCAAGAGCTCTGATGCCTGCCTAGGACCTACCACACAACTCATGGAAGGTGAGAGCCTATCTGTCATCATGGACTAACTCCTGCATTGCATAGAGTAAATGCCCAAAGATGGTTTAAAGACTGCTGTGAAGCAGGACAAGATCCAGTTTGGGGACCAGGACAAGCTGTGGAAGAGAGCCTGAAAGATACAGACTTTCAGCACAATACTGAGAAAGGCTAGGAAGCTTTCTGAGTGGAGGCAACTACATAGAAGTAGAAAAAAATGTTGGGGAACACAGAGGTCTTTGGAGTTGGATTATGTGTAATGCACAGAAATAGGAAGATACACTTAGTGCTTGGGCTATGTATGAAAAGCTTGTCCCAGCAAAGACTGAACTTTGTTTAAGATGGAGCAGGCCACTCCCATCAACTGGATTCAGTTTTATTGCTCCTGGTGATTCTATTCATGTTTCAGGATCCAGCTAGAAGATGTTCCCGCCCGTTTCCAAGTACTGGGATTATAGGTTTGTGCTGCTGTGCCTGGCTCTAATCACTTTGTGGGTGGACTTTTCTGTTCTGCCAGACAGCTCCCCAATAACCACACAGAAACTTCTTATTAATTACAAAAGCTCAGCCGGTAGCTTAGGCTTGTTTCTAACTAGCTCTTATAACTTAAATTAACCTGTTTCTATTAATTTATATGCTGCCCCGAGCCTCATGGCTTGTTACCTCTGTGTGACTCGCTTCCTCTGCATCCTGCTTCCTCTGCGTCTGGCTGGCGACTGTCAGTGTCTCCACCCTTCTTCCCAGCATTCTCTCTGCCTTGAAAATCCTGTCTAGCTATTGGCCATTCAGGTTTGTTTTTTTTTTTTAAAGCCAAAAGCCAATCTGAGTGACAGATCTTCACGGCATACAAAAAGATTACTCCACAACATCACTTCTTGAAGTCGCCACTTAATTTTGTTGTTGTTGTTGTTTGTTTGTTTGTGGTACACATGCTAAGCAAGTGCTCTGCCCTGGAGCCACATCCCTAGCTCTGTTTCTACTTTTTGAGATGGTCTCACCAAGTTACCTAGGCTGGCTTTGAACTCACTGAGTCCAGTCAAGTCTGGGGCCTTCAGTTCCTCTGCCTCAACTTCCCGAGTAGCTGGGATTGGAGGTCCGTGTCACCAAGCATGGCTTTAAAGCCCCCCATTGTTCCTTCTTTTACCTTGGCAACATGGGGAGTTTGGAAGGGACACATGCAAAGCAGAGGAGTTTCATCAAAGAACTGTATAAAATAACAATCATGACTAGTAACATCCAAATTAGCACGTATTTATGATTTTACCCCAGCCAGTGGTCTGCTAGACTGTGTTCTAATGCATGTCCGCAGCGCCACAAACCTGGAGCCACGAGATGATGAATGCACATCCTCCTCTGACTAACTTGAGAAGGGGTGGCATTTGTGGTAAACCTTGTATTTAAAATGTCCACAGCTGGGGGAGGGGAGGTAGGTTTACCCTATTAGCTATTCTACTGGTTGCCATGTATGGGTCCTGGGCACAAACCGAGGGGAAAGATGGGTTCTGTGACGTTCAGGGTAAGTGCACAGGGCTCTGTGAGACGGCCACATTGTCTTTCGTTCAGAATCTTGCAACTCCTCCGTTCTCAAGTACTTCACGTTCTTATCTCACTATAGCTTCTTGGGTACAGAGTTGGCACACTTTATGCCCCCAGCAAGATAGGCTCACCATGTGACTGCCCAAGTTGCCTAGATATTATATTTGTTTTCACACTGTGCCTCCACGGAGGTGACTTTGCTGTTGTTACTATACCCTCTCCTTGCTTCAGGCGTAAGACAGAGCAAATGACAGATTAAATATGTCCTAAGGAAGCTAAGCCATCATACTGGTTGCTTGTGTGGCTGACGGAACATTTTGTATTTTGGACACGAGATGGTTGGGAGGCAGTTCACATTCCGTGAAACGGTATGAGAAGTCTGACCGAAGTTACCACACTTTAGTGTTACCTTTTCTGGCTAGTGCTAGATGTCAGAGGTATGTGTTAAGTATTGGCTGGAAACTTGTCTGCAGTGGAGGACAATACAAAGGAGTCGCTGACCATGCCTCTGTGGGCCCTTCCAGGAAAGCCTTACACAGGAGGTGGAGTTTCAGCTGGGCCTGCAAGTTAAGAAGAGTTTTTCTCTGTGTAGCTTTGGAGCCCGTCCTGGATCTCACTCTGTAGCCCAGGCTGGCCTCAAACTCACAGAGATCTATCTGGCTCTGCCTCCGGAGTGCTGGGATTAAAGGCATGCGCCACCACCACCCAGCGACTTCTTTTTATTTAAATGTTCTGGTATATATTTAAAATACATAGGGTTGGGGATTTAGCTCAGTGGTAGAGCGCTTGCCTAGCAAGCACAAGGCCCTGGGTTCGATCCTCAGCTCAAAAAAAAAAAAAATACATAACCTATTAAGATAGTTATACAGTAAAATACTTGTCTAGTGGGATAGAAGGACGGATCCATGTCTTACCTAGCTGCCCATCTCCCCCTCTGTGCCTACAGTAGTTCTAAATCTACTCTTTAGCAGAAGTCCTAAATACAATAGACTTTTAGCAAAAATTTCCAGCACAAAACACTTTGAGCAAAAAATACTGAGACCAATGGACTAACTATAGTTCTCAGATGTAATTCAGCCTTTGCATGCCTATTTGTGACTTTATATCCTTTGACCTAATATCTCCCTGCTACCTGTCTCTCCCTCAACCCTGGTAACCACTGTTTATTCTCCACCGCCATATATGTGACTTAAAAAAATATACATGTTGCATATAAATGAGGCCAAATTCCTGTGTTTTCTTATTTCACTTCTCATGTGGCCGAATTGCCACCTCTCCTTTTGAGCCTGAATAATATTCAACAGTATATATGCACACACATATGTATGTTATATTAATACTATATATACACACATACATGTATGTTATATCCAATGGTATATATACACAGATATATGTATGTTATATTCTTTGGTATGCATACACACATATGTATGTTATATTTGTTGGTATATATACACACACATATGTATGCTATGAGATATTATAAGTTTATCTTCTCATCCTTTGACACCTAAGCTGTTTTTATATCTTGTTTAAAATATGGATGCAGTGCAATGGGGGAAGGGGGCTGGTATCTTCTAAAATTTTTTTTAAAGTTTATGTATATGAGTGTTTTGCCTGCAGGTGTCTCTGTGTACCACATGGGTGCCTTGTGCCCCAGGAAGCCAGGAGAGGGTGGGACGGGAGTTACAGATGGTTGTGAGCCTCCGTGTAGGTGCTGGGAACCCAGCCCAGGACCTCTGGAAGAGCTGTGAGTGCCCCCAACCATGGAACCAGCTCTCCAACCCAGTGCTCATATCCTTAGGAGGTGTGAAGTTCACTTCCTTTGGGTCCATACTCAGAAGAGGGACTGCTGAGTGTGGACGGGAACTCCCAAGAGCTCTTGGATGGGACAGCTAGAGTTCACAGAGGCCTGGGCAAGAGCAGTATCGTCAAGACAGAGCAGGGTGAGGCAAATGTAGCTATTCACTTTCCCACACCATTTACTCAAAAATTCAGCAATCAGGATAAATAATATTCAGGGCAACATTAAAAAAGTCAACAGAAATACCCAAGTCTATGATAAGAAAACTATTAGAATTTTGCCTAATAAAAAACAGCTTCCGCATCATTGACTTTTCCTTCTGATGTAGATGCCAGTGTGAGGCGCGCTAAGCGGCGTCTTGGGGATGAGGGTCCAGGTAGAGTCATGTCAAGGAGTGGGTCAAAGTGGAAGAAACTGACCCTGAGTGCAGGCTGTTCCTTCACAGGGTCTTAGCTCTGTGTGAAAGGGATGAAGTGGAGGGGTCTAGGGGACTCAGGCTCAGGGTCTTTGGGATGGTTAACTGTTTAAGACTGAAGAGCTTTGGCCGTGTGTATGAGCTGAGGAGCGAGCACTGCCCCGGGAACATGGAGGTGGAGGACCAACTGTGAAGGCGGGAGCCTTCTCTGGGGGTGTGAAAAGATGCTAACCAGAATCCTGTAAACACGCTGCCTCAAGATGCCTAACACAGGAAGTGGTGCTGCCCACTCAGTGCTGAGTGACCCTCCTTCATCAGCTTCCTGCTGGAATGCTTATTTACTTGTTTATTTGTTTATCCATTTGTTTGTTTGTTTGTTTAGGGTGTGTGCTTGTACACGTGTACTAAGGTGCATTTGTAGAGCTCAGGAAAACCCAGAGGGTCGGTTCGGTTCTTTCTTTTCTCAAGCTTGGTGGCAGGCACCTTTACCCACTGAGCACTCGTGTGTGTGTGTGTGTGTGTGTGTGTGTGTGTGTGTGTGTGTGTGTGTGTTAACAAGTACATTTGAATTCTGGCTTCTAAGAGAAGAATTATTCACCTATGCTGTCTGTTCAAATGCTTTAAAAATTGTGTATTTTAATTAGCTTACAAAATAGTAGGTTGAATCCATAGTTTTGGTTAATCCTCTCTCTTCCCCTTCGGCTGTCTGCTATTCTAGATGTGAGTGTGAGAAACTTGGGATCTGAAAATGGGGTTCAGGGTGACCAGCCATTCCAGTTAGCCCAGAACAGACTATTTCCTGTGATACAGGACTTTTGGTACAAAAACAGGAAAGTTCTGGGCGTGCCTACGTGAGATGTCACAGGGATGATGTCAGGAGGCAGAAGGTGAAGGAACTTAATTAAGATTCTGGTCAAAGAATTTGGGCAGGCCCAGTACAGAGAAAAGGAAGTGAGATCATTTCTCAGAACTGTCATATGTAAGCCATTAATTCATCCCTTACATACTGAGTGCTGGCTCTGAGTCAGACACTGATGTCTAAACAGTGTTGGACCACGAGTCTGCTTCTGCCCCAGACTAGGCGAGGTGGCCCACGGAGCCCCAGGCTGTTCTGCTAGAAGCTCATCCTCAAGCTTCTTTCTTCAACCCTTCCAGCAGTTTTGGAAATACTGACGTTGTTTTCCCACTGACGTGTCGGGAGCAATGCTGTCTCAGGCCCCGGCTCCTTTTCTGAGCTCATGTGGCTGTTCTAAGCAGTTAGTGTGATGGTCTCATGCCTTCCTCCAGAAATGAAACTGAGGCTGGGTTTAGGTTTTCAGTCCTCTGGTTGCCAAGGTTAGAGACAGTGTGTAGCAAACGGGGAAACTATGTGGGTGTGGAAAAGAAGGGGAGAGTTTCATCTGAAGAAAAGGGGAATTCCTTTTAGAATCCAGGAAAGACCCTGTTGCCAGTTCTGTCTGGCCACGAAAGCTCTATGGTTTGAAACAAGGGCAGGGTTCATTGATGGGATGTTGATCAGTCAGGATTGGGTATTTGAAAAGCAGGAAGGATGGGAGCTTGGATAGCCCTGTGCCTCTCTTGGGAGTGAGGAGAAAGAGACTCTGTGGGGGAGGTAAATAGAGTGCTGGATGGAGTCCCCAAAGGAGGCTTGGCTGCTGGTGGCTGTGACTTGAGTCTTTTTACTGAGCTTAAAAAGACTTTGGTCTGGAATGTGGCTCCATTGGGAGAGAGCTTGTCTAGCATGCATGAAGCCCTGGGGTCAGTCTCCAGCACTGCTTAAAACCAGGCTTGGTGCTGGACCTAGTGGCGCACGCCTTTAATGCCAACACTTGGGAGGGAGAGGCAGGCAGATCTCTGTGCGTTCAAGGACAGCCTGGTCTACAGAGTGAGATCTAGGACCGAACTATAGGTGAGATCCTGTCTCAAAACAAACAACAACAACCCCCACCAAAACAAACAAACAAACAAACAAACCAAAACCAGGTGTATTGGTATGATCCTGTAAGCCAGTACTTGGGAGGTTCAAAGACATCCTTTACAAAATAGCATGTTCAAGGCCAGCCTGGGCTACATAAGGCTCTTGTTTCAAAAGAAATAAAACAAAAGACTCCTACAGCTACCCCAAAGCCCTCTATATCATTTGTACCAGTAAAATCTGTCCTTTTGGATAACTTTGGGAAGGCTCTAGGCATTCTTGTTCTAAGGCCTAGCCGTCTATGTATACACAGAGGAAGTTCTGAGAGCATTCTAAATGTTGGGAGCTAAGTTTCTCCAGGTCCTTTGGAAGGGCAGACAGTGCTCTTAACTTTGGAGCCATCTCTCCAGCCCCAGGAGCTAATATTTTTATTATACTGAATCTCCCTACTCATGAATAAAGTATGGCTCTCCATTTATCTGGGTCTTTAGTAATATGCCTTTTTAATAATTCATGTTTTCTTCCATTAAGGTCTTGCATAGCTTGGGTCATTCCTCCATGTTATCTGTGTGATGTGATAACATATGGTAAACTTCAAATGATTAACACTGAAGTTTCCATCTGAATTTCTCACATCAGCTGTGTATCTGAGCAGGTTATTTCTGTCACAATCTGCTTCTCTGTGTACACTGTAGCTAGAGGTGTGTGTGTGTGTGTGTGTGTGTGTGTGTGTGTGTGTGTGTTTCAGATTAACCAGCACCTTGTTTTTGTTGAGACGTGGACAGTCTCTCACTGTCCTGGAACTCTCATGGTTGGCGAGTGAGCCCAGGCACCCCCCTATCTCTTGTGTCCTTGGCACTGGGATTGCAAGTGTGCAGTACCACAGAAGACAAAGCCTCAGAGCAGGGAGGTTGTATACCTCACCTCCCAGTCTCTGGCGGTGGTGCAATTAAGTTTGAAAACACTAATAAGTCACAAAACGACTGAGGGAGTTTGGAAACTGAAATCTGAGGAGGTTTCTTGGACACAGTACTGTGGTCATGGGAGGTTGCGTCATTCTTGATCTCAGGGAGATGGGAGATTGTGGAATGTTGAATAGCATCCTAGCCTCTGTCCGTCAGATCCCAGAGCTACCACCGGGGGATGATGACCAAAACCAGACATCATCAAAGGACCCTTGGGGAGCAAATTTGCTGTGCGTAAGAGCTATTGGCCTGGTCTATGGAACTGCAAAAAGGCCCCTTATGTCCTTACACTCACATAAACTTCCAGATGCAGGCCCCGAGGATTTGAATTCTGTTTGTTTTGTCTATGGCTGTGGTGATTTTAATTTTTAAAAGATTTATTTATTTCTATTTCATGTGTATGATGTTTTGCCATTCAAGTTGTGTTATGCGCACCACATGCATGCAGTTCCCAAGGAAGCCAGGAGAGGGCACTAGATTCCTTGGGAACTGGAGTTATGGAAGGCTGTAAATTGCCTTGTGAGGGCTGGGAGCCAAGCCCCCAGGCTTCTGCAAGTGGAGCAAGTGGTCTTTACTGTGGAGCCATCTCTGCAGCCCATGTTTATCATTTTTGCTCATGCTAACTGAGACGAGAGTTTCCCTTCAGCAGAAGATCATTTCTTCTCTAGCTGGGTATGATGGTGCAGATCTATAATCTCAGTACTCCAGGGGCTGAGACAGGAGGATTGGCATGAGTTTGAGGCTAGCCTGAGCTTTTATAGTGAGTCTCAGGCTAGCCTGTGCTGTCTAGCTTACAAAAGAAGAAAGAAATCCTCTCATACGGGAAAGGGGATCTTCTGTGGGGGTTTTGCATTTGCTTCTGAAGGCCTTGCTGATTTCCCTAGTCTTGGGGAATTTTTTATGATAATTTCTTGGCCTGGGCTTAACAGATAACCCAATAAAGTAGTGATTATTTAGATAATAGTTCAACCTCTTATTTCTGTGCTATTCTCTGTCAATGCCCAATAACCCGCAGCCGTAAGAACTGCCGGAGCTGCACCCCAGCTTCTGGGCATGGAGGTTTGCCGCATCTCAGTGGCCTAGCTCTACCTGGGAATCTGTATTTTCCTTCCGACATTTTCTCACCCTACCAGCTGCTCCCCCTGAGTAACTGGGATTTGGCTGCCAACTCCCGCCCACCCCCCACAGAGGGAGACAGCACAGCTCTTGTGAGTGTTCCTGACCAGCAGAAGGCACCGTGGGCCTGAGCCGATACCGCTCTGTGATAACGCCAGCTGAGTTGTTTCATTGGCTGTGAACCACACAAGTGAGGTGACTGCCTCGCAGCTGAGTCAAACTGTTCCTTTCTGCTGGTTTTGTTCAGTTCTTCGTCAAGTGGGTCTGGAGAATTTGGATTTTTCCTGCTCTGATGTTTGATGATCTCTTATTTTGCTTCTTGTTGTGCACATAACTGTTTTAGAGGTTAACATACAATAGCATCTACTAAGCACAATACAGCTTCTAGTGACTAGAGCAGAAAAAGGAACTGGTAGTCAAGGTGTGGATGGCATGCAGGCTTTTGACATCTGAGACTTATACAATTAGTCACTGGGACTTTAAGGGAAGTATTCCGAGCACCTGCTTTTTCTGCGTTGATTGATGGTTTTAGCAAATTCCACTCCTTCCGTTATAAATAGTCCTATTGAGGTTATTTGGATAAATGGGTGTTACGATTGGCATAGCCAAACCAATCTTAGATAAATACTTAAATATCATTATACATATCTAAGAGTTGGATCGTGTTTCCATTTTTGCCTTTGAGATCAGAGGGCTTTTTGTTTTGTTTTTGCTCAGAGACAAGGTCTCATGACTAAGGGCTGGCAAGATGGCTCAGTGGGTAAAGGCGCTTGCTGCCAAGTGTGATGATCTGAATTGGATCCCTGGACCCACATAATAGGCGAGAACTGACTCCTGAAAGTTGTCTTCTGACCCCCATGGGGGAATGCCCACAAATCCCTTCCCTGCATACATAATAAATAAATGTGTTTTTTAAGTTAAGACCAAAAGAATAGACAGTGATTATTATTTATAGCCTAAACTTGAAAACTGCTCAGTTCTGGTGGAAGAAATTGACAGTACACAGTCTGGTCTTGAGCCAGATCTCACTCAGAACTGTGACCCTCCCAAGTCTTCCGTCCATTTCCACTATGCCATTGAGAATCTTGATGGCCATTGCTGGCTGCCATGGAGCCGTGTATTGAGGGTCCTGGGGCTAAGATACGAGGACCTGGTCAAAACTCACAAAGCTCTTTGTCCAGCCCCTCTGGAGGGTCCTGTGGGCATTCGTGATGAAGTTGTGAGCAATGGGGGTGTGGGCTGCAGCAGTGCCAACGGCTGTGGGTGGGGGTGGGGAGACAGTGGGAGAGCAGTGGGGGAGGGGAAGAGAGGAAAGGACAGAACCCCTGTTCGTGAGGCCCCAGCAGAGAGGCGAGCGCCCCTTGGCCAAAACCTGCTTTGTTCTGGGTGGAGCTAAGGAGTGGGTGTGAGTGGTAACTGCTATGACAAGTGTCTCGAGTCAGCTGCTTAGTCACTGGACTTTTCCTCTGCCCCCGAGTTCTCTCGTGGTAACTTGCTCATTGGCTCCCCGGCTGTGATTTCCCCCTCATTCTCATTAAACCATGTGGGATTTTTTGGAGGTAATTTTGATTTTGATTTCATTTTCTTGAATGTCTGCGTGACTCCGCTGTGTCTTTTGGCTTTTGGCTCAGTCTTGGGCTCTGCCACTGAGGAGCTCTTTGTGTTGACTTGAAAGGGTGAATTGAACCCACTTGCTTACAGAGACCAAGAAGAGAGGCAGAGCCTGGCCTTCCAGTCTTGGGCGACAGGGTTCTTCAGATAAGAGGATTAAAAGTGTTCTCTCACCCCAGAGCGCCTCTACTGCAAGAACCCTGAAAGCGATGAAGAAAGCCCTCCGAAATGAAGTGGACGTCTCATGGAGCACGGAGCCCTGCTGAGTGGCTGGAAGCTGGATGAGAGCCTGGCTGCTGGCTCCCGGACCATGGCGATGTGCCCCGTGTCTGCCGAGGTCATCCACCAGGTGGAGGAGTCGCTGGACGAAGAGGAGAAGGAAATGATGCTTTTCTTATGTAGGGACGTAGCCGAGAACCTGGCTCCCCCTAATATCAGGGACCTCCTGGACGGCTTAAGTGAGAGAGGCCAGCTCTCTGTTGCTACCTTGGCCGAACTGCTCTACAGAGTGAGACGCTTTGACCTGCTCAAGAGGGTGCTGAAGACGGACAAAGCAGCCGTGGAGGCCCACCTGGGCAGAAACCCTCACCTTGTTTCTGATTATAGGTAACTCATGACCTCTGACCCAGGCTGCACTGCGGGGAGGGCGCTGGATGGTCTAGACAGTGAGGGTAGTAAGAAGAGCCTCGTCACCTCTGCCTCCTTCTGAGCAGACTGCCTGCGATACCACTGTATGGCGTGGAACTCTCTGGATTCTCTGTTTGTTTGTTTTGTATATTTCGGAAGCCCATTATAGCTCAGGTTAGCTTGGAACTTACTGTGTAGGCCAGGCTGGACCTCCAACCCATTGCAATCCCCCTGCCTCAGGTGTGGGAATCACAGCTTGTGTTTGAATTCCAAAAAAACCCGGGTTGCACACCGGGTCAGCCACTGGGTAAAAGATCATAATGGAAGTGGAAAGGACAGATAGTCTGTGCGTGCCGGAAGGACAGACTGATAAGAAAGGAAGAAAGAAGAAACAACATAGAGCCCTGTTTCTTGCCAGTCCCTGATGGCGTGGGAGCTGCGCTGCTTTAGAAAATTCTGGTACTGAGAGAGGCAATAGCAAGTGTGAGTAACCTTCCTACCTCCATAGATCTGTGGCCCTTTGTAAATCTTCCTCTGTCCTTCCCCACCCCACCCCCCACCAGGCAGCCAAGGAAGTGCAGCAGGGTGGGTTCCCTTCCGTTAGTCCTGCCTTCCTGGCTCCACGGAGCCCAGGTCCATGAGCTACCTTTTAGCCCCCTTCTGGTTGAAGCTGGACCGACCTGGGAGTCCCTCAAGTCCAGAGCCTCTGAGCTGTATGTCTACCTTCCCCCCTTACCCTGTCTGCTGGAACCCCTGGAAGGACTGAGTTTTCTGAGGCAAGAAAGAGACCTTGTTCCTTTAAATGGCTTCCTGTTCCTCCAGGCCGCTAGTTCTGTGGGTTGTGTAATATGTATTTGGGGATGATGCCTATTATGAAAAGAGCTGAAGGCAGCATGGGCTTTGGAGAGTGTCCAGAGTTGGGGTTGGAAGGGCTGTGTTAAACCTCAGACAGACCAGTTGCAGCCCACACAGGCTGAGCCAGTTCCGAACTTTACAAAGTAGAGAATGATGTATAGTTCAGCTAGCTGTGCCTGGTGCCGAAGACCTGCCGTCCCAGCTACTCAGGAGAATGAGGCAGGAAGATTGTGAGTTCAAAGCCAGCCTGTGTAAGTTAGTAGAACCCTGTCTGAAAAGGCAGAGGGGGCATGTGTGGAGCTAGAGCTCATTGGTAGGCACTTGCTTAGGGTGTATAAGTTCTAGGTTTAATCTCAGCACCACAGACAATGACTGAGCATCACAAGGAGGAGATGCTTGGGATTGTTGTTACTCTTGGTCATTTTCCACTTGTCCAGCTATCACCTGATGTCAGTGATCTCACGGGGTCTCAGGGACTAGGTTCAGGTCAGGTATAGTTGAGGTGATACGGTTGATCCATTCACCCATCTGCTCAGCAGGCTTCACATCAGCACGGGTCCATTGCCTTCCTAAGCTCAGGGCACAAAAGAATCCCTAAGAATTCGGAGTCTACCCAGGAATGCCTCCTTCTACACAGGAGTCCTGACCAAGTGTGGTGACCAGCCAGAGCAGAGGTGACCACATCAGGAGGGGCTTTCCAGACTAAACATTTGTGGTCAGAAGCCCCATGGCCTACGTCTTTTACTTTTCAAAATCAAATGTGGGTCAAGATGTTGGGGATGTTTCTGGGATGCTCTGGGATCCTGAGACTCAAAGTATGATTCTTAAACCAGTGTCACCTGCAGCTTGTCAAACAGAGAGGACAAGGCCACTCTGAATCCTGTCTTTCCTGTTACTCAATTGTTTCATTTCACTATTAGTTTTGGGGATCTAGGGGTTTTTTCAGGGAAGTCTTATTTCCCCGGTTGTTTTCAGAGCCGTTAGTTAGAAAGGGAAGTGCTGTGTCCTGCTGCAAACAAAGGAAAGGCCAGGTATGGTCATGCCTGCCTGCCTGCAAGTTGTAATTCCAGCACCTGGGAGGCAGAGGCAGGAGGATGGGGCAGTCTGAGGCTAGTCTGTCTACACAGTGAGTGCTAACGTAGTCAGGGCTGCTCAGTCTAAGCCTGTCTCTAAACACCAAACCAAACAAACAGAGGAGGAGGAGGAAGAGTTTTCTTTTTGAATTTTCTTATAGTTTCTTGGGGGACTGTCAAGACCTCCTGTTTTATAGAGTGGGGGCACATTCCACGGGACAAGAATTAGTCTAGTTGTTGGCCTCAGTGAGGCATGGGCTCTTGGATTCTTGTCTGGCTTTACTAAAGAAACTTTTGGGATTTACAGGGTGCTGATGATGGAGATTGGTGAGAATTTGGATAAATCTGATGTGTCCTCGTTAGTTTTCCTTACAAGAGATTATACAGGCCGAGGCAAGGTGACCAAGGACAAGGTGAGTTGTCTTTCCTGGGTGTCAGAAGTTGGGTCTGCTCCTTGTGGTTTGGAGAGAGGGGGGCTGGGCAGCATGCTGCTGTGGTCCCAGGAGCTGGGCATCTCAGATGGCTTCTCTCTAACACTGGTAGCAAGAGAGTGGTTTTTTTTTTTTTTTTTTTTAAAGATTTATTTAGTTATTATGTATACAGTGTTCTGCCTGCAGGCCAGAAGAGGGCATTAGATCTCATTACAGATGGTTGTGAGCCATCATGTGGGTGCTGGGAATTGAACTCAGGACCTTTGGAAGAACAACCAGTGCTCTTAACCTCTGAGCCATCTCTCCAGCCCGAGAGTGGGTTTTTAATTGGGAAGAAAATAGGCTGGTACTATCTTCTCCTGTGGCCTTGGGTGTTTCGTTCATGTTTAGATTTGGTCCTGATTTCTGTAATGGCACAGGCCTGGCTTCTACATCAGTTCTCTGATTTGACAGCTCTCTTCCAGGTGAGGGCATCCTGCCTGCTTGTGTGGAGTAGACCTGAGGGCGTGCTGGTCCACTCCCATTGGCTGGCCCTCTTCTAGTTTACTTCCTTCAGTACTCTGTGGAGGTAGTTTGGGGTGGGTAGGGGTAAGTGGTGGGCCTTCTGACTCATCTCTGGGAAGTGACTAATGTGGAGATTAGGATAGAAATGTGGTGACCATCTTAGAGTTGCTGGGGTTCCTGGAAGAATGTTGGAACTCCTGGTGTGGTTAACATAAGGATGAGCCAAGAAAAGTCTTTATCTCTGGGGGTGACCATAAGTCTTCCAAGTGGCTACCCTGCCTCTCAGAATTTCCTCAGGCTCCTTGGTTTTGGGACTATAGGAACACAGCTTGTTTCCACATCAAATGTGGAATGAGGAAGAAAATGAAGACTGTTTTGGGGGGATTTCCCTAATCAACTTCTTCCATTTATATGTAATTAATTTTGCTTATTGTCTTTGCAAATTAATGATTAACAGTTAAGTAACCAAGTGTTAACCGTGAGCAAAATAAAATGCAAAGCGATGCTTGCTTCTGAAATATGGTTCTTTAAGGATCCTGGTGTTTCAGGTTGAGTGAGTAGGAGAGCCCAACCCTTTCTGGTCATCATCTCTTGAGTCAGAATGATCTGGAATGTCCAGCATTGCTGAAAACAGTTTAAGGAAGAACTTTCAAATGGTGTTATGAGGATTTCCTGTATTAATCTTTTCCTCAGCTGTAACCCCCCCGGCCACACCCCCCCCCACACACGCTGGGAAGCCCTTATGGTGTGTGGTGTTGGGGATCAAGTCCAGGATGTCACGCATGCTAGTCAAGCACCCTACCACCTGAGCTACAGCCCTAGGCCCCCATCTCTGTGAATCAAATTCAGGAGAGTGATTTGTTCTGGGCAGAACTGTCTGGATTGGGATCACCAAGGGTCACCAGAAGGTCTCATCTAGGTCATCTTATGACCAGATGACCTAGAGTTTGCACTGGGGACTTGTTAGCTCCACTTATACATGTTTCTTGTTGAACTCTTAGAGTTTCTTGGATCTGGTGATTGAATTGGAGAAACTGAATCTGATTGCTTCAGATCAGTTGAACTTATTAGAAAAATGCCTGAAGAACATCCACAGAATAGATCTGAAGACAAAAATCCAGAAGTACACGCAGTCTGGTAAGGAATTTTGGCTTCTCAGTGATCTCCGGTGCCTTACTCTGTGTGCAGTGGGAATGGCTGGTGAGGAGTCGTTGGTTGGATACATGGTTGAGTCAGAACCCAAGCGCCCAGCCCCTCCAGCCTATGTCAAGAGATCATATTCTTTTATTGCCTTCATATCCCAATATCCCAACCCTACTGCCCAATTTCCTCCTTCTGAAACTTGCCACCAGCCAGATCTTAACATCCTGATCTTTAAAGAAGTCCATATCTCTGTTTTTAAAGGGCAGAGAGACTGTGAACATTCAGGACTTTGATTGTAGGTTGAACCCTGTTGCCTGGCTCCCTGTTGGACTTGGTAACCACCATCCAACTCTGTGGTGTCACTGGGTCCGATTGCTGCCCTACGTGTGTGTTGTATTTCACTTAACCCCATGAGAAAGGTCACTTTTCTTTCTTTCTTTCTTTCTTTCTTTCTTTCTTTCTTTCTTTCTTTCTTTTTCTTTCTTTTTTTTTAAATAAAAGGGGGTCGTCCTTCTCCCTTACACCAGCACCACAGGATCACAGCATAAAGGTCGTTGATTGAGACTTGCTTATCTATAGGACAATCTGTCCTCATTCTGAATGACAATCAGAAGTAAGAATGTCACTTAATTGTCTTTTTAACTTATTTTGTGTGTGTGTGTGTGTGTGTGTGTGTGTGTGTGTGTACCATGTAGGAGTCATTTCTTTCCTTCCACTATGTGGGTCCTGGGGATTGAAATTAGGTTGTTAGAGTCAGTGGCAAGTGCTTTTATCCACTGAGTCAACTCAGCCTCCCTTTTAGTCATTTTTTTTAAAAATTTTTTTCTTTGTTGGTTTTTGAGACAGGGTTTCTCTGTGTAGTTTTTGTGCCTGTCCTGGAGCTCGCTCTGTAGACCAGGCTGGCCTCGAACTCACAGAGATCTGCCTGGCTCTGCCTCCAGAGTTCTGGGTGTGTGTCACTGCTGCCCGGCCCTTTTAGTTATTCTTATTGATGGGCAGAAGTTATCTGTCTGCACTGATGCTTTGAATTCAGATGGTTCAGGTTTTAGGTATTTTGAAAGATGACAAGTCACTGGTATGGAAGCATAGTTGAAGACTCATTTGATAATTTATGAATCTTAGCCTCTCTCTCTGTCTTTCTAGGCCAAGGAGCAGGATCAAATTATATGAATTCTCTCCAGGCTTCTCTCCCAAACTTGAGTATCAAGGAGCCTTCATATACTTCAAGGGTGAGTCTGGAGCCGGTGTACGGAGTATCAGCGTGAACCAGTTTTAGAGATGTTATCAAAGTGTGCATCTCATTTCCTGTGTTGTAATAGCTGAACAAACTATAATAGACATGTATCTCATTAAAAATGTGTGCAACTCTTTAAAAATAATTTATTTATTTTTATTTCATGTGTATTAGTGTTTTGCCTGCATGTGTGAGGGTGTTGGATCCTGGAGTTTCAGACAGTCTTCAGACATGTGGGTCTTAACCACTGAGCCATCTCTCCAGCCCAGCAACTTCTTATGATTATACACCTTAAAAATGCTCAGCTAGTGGGCAGTGGTGGTGCACACCTTTATTCCCAGCACTTGGGAGGCAGAGGCAGGTGACTCTCTCTGAGTTTGAGGCCAGCCTGGTCTACAGAGTGAGTTTCAGGACAGGCAGAGCTACACAGAGAAACCCTGTCTCAAAAAAAATGTTTAATAATTAATGTGTCATGTGTCTGTTACCTAGGTATGACTACTATTAATATTTTAGGATGCTTTCTTTTAGTTTCTTTCCTATGTGCATTTGCAAATGTTCTATTTATACCACTGGTTATTTTTTTCATTCTTTGTTTCTTTGAAGATTCACTTTTAAAATAAAAAGAGAGAGAGGATGTATGTGTAGAAAGAAAAACTTAAATGTCCCCAAAGAGATTTTAAAATTGTGTTTTCTCTCTGCCCCATAATACTCATACCCCAGTTCCTTTCTGTTAAGGTGACTATTCTTGTCCAGTTTCTTGACCATGCAGAGATAGTCTACATAGATACAGTGTGTGAGGGGTAGCATACCACGTCGCTCTTCTGAACAGAGAATTCTTAGGCATTGTACCATATGGTCCATATGAGATCTCACCCTGTAACCCAGCCTGGACTGGAGTCTAGTATGTAGGCCAGGCTGACCTTGAATTTATAATGACCCTCCTCTTGCTTCAGCCTCCTGAGTGCTGACATTATGGACATGTCCAGCCAGGAGGGCTCCTGGCTTCCATTTTCTACATACACCAAAATGTATTTAGTTCTTTCTTGCTGATGTATGGATTGCCTCTGTTCTTTTGTTACTAGAAACAATGTTGCAAAATAAATACCCTGATTCTTACCTCTTTGTGCCTTTTCTTTTTTAAAAAATAATTTTAGAATATTTTATGTTTATTTATGTGTATGCATGTGTGCCTGTATGAGTTTTTCACCATGTGTGTTCAGGAGCCCACTGAGGTCAAAAGAGGACATCGGACCCCCTACAACTAGAGTTCCAGGCAGTTGTGAGCTACCATGTGGGTTATGGGAATTGAACCCAGGTCCTCTGAAAGAGCAGTCAGTCCTCTTAACCTGTGAGCCATCTCTCCAGTCTTCCCTTTGCTTTTTCACTGAGCGTGTCTTAATAATTTTTGTTTTTCAAGACAGGGTTTCACTGTGTAGCTCTGGCTGTCCTGGAACTCACTCTGTAAACCAGGCTGGCCACGAACTCATAGAGATCCATCTGCCTCTGCCTCCCGAGTGCTGAAAGGCGTGTGCCACCACCGCCCAGCTGTATCTTAATAATTTAACAATTTGTAAACGTTTTTTTAAATTGAGTGATGGAACAAAAGATTTCTTTTTCCAGTTAATGATCATAAGTATCACATGGTCATTTGCACTTGTGTTCTGAGCACAGACCATCTTGTGCTTGTTCCCTGGTTAATCTTTTATCGTGAGAAGAACCTCCGTATAATATGAACCGAACTCCGCTTGAAGTTATGTGGACTTTGAAATGGACACTTAGGAGAGGTCAGCTTTGTGCTTGAATTGTAAAGACTTCTATAATGTGCATCATGAAAACATTCCTCCTATTTTGTAAGCCGTTTCCTGGAGAACACTAGCAATAATAGGAGGTACCACTGAGCCACAGACTTACAAAGCTAAGTGGCTGTTAGGATTGTCCTGTCCCACCCACTCACTGAACAAAATAAGGACATGTATGTCGAAAGCACGGTGACTATGTACATATACCTCCCGCAGGCCTGGCCAGGCCCGGCCTCTGCTCGTCCCACTGTCTCCTGGTATATCTGTAAACTACAGTCATCTCCTTGCTTAGGTACAGCTTTTAATTTACCCTTCTAGTCTCTGATACTAAGTCGCAGACGACCCAGATGCAGGATTTCCTGAGCTTTTCCTCTCACCAACTGTTTGTTATAACTTACACTACCCGTCTTACTTAAAATCCTTCCGTGTCTTCGCTGCTGTGTTCCTGTTCTGCAAACGCAACTCAGCATCTTCACGGTCGTCTGTGTGGCCTGCTTGGAGTCCAGCATGCTTTTGGGCTTCATTTCTCTTTCCTCTTGCTGTCTCTAACACATGACTCGATGTCTCATGTAGTAAGCAGGCACCAGGACATTAGGAGCCTGGTCACTTTCTCACAAGATTCAGGAACTGCATGGTTATGTTTTGACTCATGTAAGGCTACAAAAGTGCTTCGGAAATTACAATGGCGTTACCTGCATCTGAGGTAGTTTGCAATCACAGAGTTGCAGGACTGCACTGTCATGCTTTGAACGCCTAGCTTTGATTTGACCCCTTGTCAATGGCCTGTAAAAGTGAACGTACTGTTTTGGGGGGACAGCAATAACCAGGCTTTGACTGAGTCAGGATTATTCCTGCAGATTTCGTAAGTTTACACACAGATGTACCCTCAGATGCAGCTTAATGGATAATGTACTTCTTTCTTTGGTTAGGATAGCTAAAGAGGTAAGCTGTTGTTAAACTATGTGTGGTCAGATGGTGATAGGCAATGATGTCATCTTACACGGGTCCTATCATCTGAGAGAAGAGGTCAGTTTAGTTTTTCAGGAGTGGTTCATGCAGAATTCTTCACCGTCAAGAATCATGCCCACATATCACTTACCTTGTAGCTCAGAAATCATTTTCTAAAAAGCCACAATTGGACATCATTTGTTTATTTACGTAGGAGTGCTGCAGATTGTACCTAGGGCTTTGGGTAGAGACATTTATTAAGAGCTTCCATGCATGCTATACTTTGCTGGCTGTTTGTGAGTATTGAAACACCAGAAGCACCCTTTGGGGCTAAGGCTAGTGAGATGGCTCATAACTGTCCGGAACTCCTGTTCTGGAAGATCCAGTGCCTTCTTCTCATCTCCATGGACACCAGGCATAGCCATGCATGCAAAAACACTCACATACATTAAAAAAAACAAAAAACAAAACAAAACAAAACAAAAAACCCTGCCCTACCATGTATGGATAGCAGGTATCATTATTCTGTTCTGATCCTCACGTGTGCAGATGGGGAAGCAGGTAGAAGGATAAAATGACAGGCAGAGTCAGGATTCACAGTCAGAAGTGCATGGCCCGAAACGCACACTGGTAGCCGTGCTGTGCTTTGTCCTGGCGTTAAAGGACTAGACTGAATGTCAGTCTCCATCCCAGCGTGCCCTGCACTGGGACTGCCCTAGTGCCCAAGCTGCACCGTGACAGCTGGATCAGAGCTGTTTGGAAGCAGTCTAGTATGTGAGTTTAGTGTAGCTCCCCCTTCATAGTGTTTTCATGTCTCACCGAGAGAGCTGATTTGATCTCGGAACTTAGCGGGTTAACAGTCCCCGCAGTTCATTTTTAGGTAACCGCGAAGGTGATATTTTTATTCCCCCCTCCCCGTGTAAAAATATTGAGCTATTTAAAGAGGTGTAACATAGTGAGCTTCTAAAAACTAACAGTGTGACCTTCTTTTTTATGTTTGAAGCTCCAGAACGGGAGAAGTAAAGAACAAAGATTTGTGGAGCACCTTGGCATTCAAAGTAAGACCATCAATCTCTTCTATCTATTCTTTATAAAATTTTCATAACTTCAGTACAAAGGGCTGAGGTATAGCTCGGTGGTAGAGTGCTTGACTAGTGTGAATGAGGCCCTGGGTTTGATCTCCATTACTGGAAAAAAAAAATCACAGTGCTGTGTCTGGTGGTCCCTGCTTATTGACCTAGCTGCTGGAGAGGTTGAAGTAGGAGGATCTCTTGTGCCCAGGTGTTCAAGACCAGCCTCGTTAGCAATGTGGTGAGACCCTGTCATCTAAAAAAGAGAAAAAGGAAGGGGAAAAAAAGGAAAAGTTCCATTTTAGAGCTGGTGATTTCTTTTATCCACAAATTTTGATTAAGCTCTCAAAGGGCAGTAAACACAGATGGGCCCACTGATACTTGTAATTCCTCTCTGACTTAGCTCATCTAAACCTGGATAACACCCGCTCCATCAGGCTCATAACCTTGGCTGTGTTTGTAAGATGTGTGGCATTTGTACCTCTGAAGTGGAGCCATAACCATTGATGTTAAACATCAATCCAGCCATGATAGTGAGCCACGGGAAACCCAGTGTCTAGGAGCAGGAAGAAGAAAGGTTAACTGGACACTCTAGAGAAGACAGTCTCTTCCATAAAAAAGAAAAATGCAATTGAAAAATGGTTCATTTCAACCGGTATGTTCTCTTCTTTCTTAAAACACCAGTGCTTAGCCGGGCGGTCGTGGCACACGCCTTTAATCCCAGCACTCGGGAGGCAGAGGCATCTCTGAGTTCGAGGCCAGTCTGATCTACAGAGTAAGATCCAGGACAGGCACCAAAGCTGCTCAGAGAAACCCTGTCTCGAGACTCCCCCCCCCCCCCCCCCAAAAAAAGCATTTCTTTGCAGCACGGAGGCCTTTCTAAAGAGAGAGTCAGGACTCAGCCTTATACTAGTGAGGTAGCCTGTGCTTCAGGCCAGCATGAGCAGGCCTCTTTGCCACATTGGGCAGCTGCAGGGCTACCCAAGGGCCTTTGGATCTGTTGCGTGTGCGCAGTAGAGGAGCACCAACGTGAGTCCGGCGGCCGCCCTGATGGAGCCTCGTCCAGGCAGCTCCTGTAACCGGCAGGCTGCGTGTGCTCCTGGAAACTGAGAACCCGGGCTAGCCAGATGGTGCCGCTCACGCCTGCCGCTCCCTCCCTAACGTTCTCCTCTCCAGTGAAAACTGTTGAGAACGGAATGGATTCCTGAAGTGACAGGCTGTTTCTTAAAACACTGGTGGAGGAGCTAGCTAGCACGCTGAGTGCCGTTTAAAGTGGAAAAAGGAGACCTGGCATGCCTGGTTAGGAATGCAAAACAAACGTGTTCTTTCCACTGTGAGCCTAGCGTAGATTGGTCTTGGTCAGGTCACTCCTTGAGGCTCCTGGTCTCACTGTTAAGGGGAGCCGGCTTTCTGCTTTTGGCCTGGCTTGGGCTCACTAATAAAAGGAAAAGCCTTAAACTAAGAAGTTTAAGATAATCAAGCCATGTGTTCAGGTCAGTTTGGAGTTGGACATGGTTCCTACTGAAAGATCTTGATGGTGGTGGTGACTGCCACTTACAATCAGGCTCTGTCTAAATCTTCAGCCAAGATGGGCATGCCACTGAGATAGAGGTGTGGCACACAGATCTTCTAAGGAAGAATAGTTGGAGTACACAGGGCCAAGGGGACAGCAGGCTGGGCAGTAAGCAGAGTACTGTCTGTAACCTAACTAATGGAGTTGTTGTTCTGTTAAAAGAAACTGCTTGTTATAACAGAAGAGAACCAAGCAAAATTCCCTCCTCATTTCATATGCCAGTGATAGCTGTAGTTAACACTTGGTTTATTCTATCGTCAATTCTTATTGGAAGGGTCTTGTTACACAGCTCAGGCCAGTCTCAAGCTAACCCAGCCATTGTCCTCTAATGTGCTGGAATTGCAAGCATGGACTACCACACCCAGCTGATGATTGATCTTTATTTTATTTTATTTTTTTAAATACTGTTGGAGATTGAACCTAGGACTTCTTGAGTGCCGGTCAAGTGCTCTCCCAGTGAGCTACAACCCCCAGGGGTGGATTTAAACCTCTTGGTTTTTATCTAGACATATACATACTTGTCTCTCAGTATCTGTAGGTGATTTGCCCCAGGATGCCCTGTGGGTACTACAATCTGCAGATGCTCAAGTCTCTTACACAGCAGGATGTGACATTCTCATATACCCTATTCATATCCACTCTTACACCTAAACCAGGCCTATATTACTTGCAATGCTTAGTACAATGGAAATGCTATAGTTCTTATACTTTACTCCATAGGGAACAGTGACAAGAAAAATGTCTGTCCATGTTAGTTCGTATTAAGTACATGTTACTGAATCATCCATTTTAATATGAATATGTTGTGTAGATACATCAAAGGTATAACAATTTCTATTAGCCTTTTACACATTGCAAAGTGTGCAATCACATGTATCATAGTTGACTTAATCAGTTTCATGGTTGTGACTTTTAGGTTTTTCCTAGCCTTGGCCACGGTAAGCAGTCAGTCAGTAGATGTCTTTGATATACTTTTTTTATTCATGGTTTATTATCTCTGTAAAACTTCTAAATGCACAATTTAGCTGAAAGGATGTTTATTGTGAGTTGCCCTTCAGTTGCTCAGGAGCCAGGGAGAGGGTTCAATTGGTGAAGTGCTTTCCACACAAGCATGAGGACCCAAGTTCAATCTCCGGTACCCCCATAAAAACAAAAACTGAATGTCCTGGTGCATGCCTGTAATCCCAGCACTGGGGAGACAGAGACAGGAGGATGCCCGTGACTTGCTGGCCAGCCTGCCTGTGTGAACTGATAAGTTTTGGGTTCAATGAGAGATTCTATAATTAAAAAATAAAGTGAAAAGTGATTAAGAAAGACGCCTGACATCAACATGTGAAAACAGGGGTGCTTGCACCTGCACACACATACATGCATATTCACACACGCACCCAGATACTGGTTCAAAGCTGGGTGTGGTAGCACAGGACTGAAATCCCAGCACTCACGAGCTGAAGCAGGACAAGCACACGTTTGAGGCAGACTCAGCCTGGGCAACATATCAAGAGCCTACCTCTGAAACAAAACACACTCAAAACAAAACAACGCCCGAAAACAAACAAACAAACAAAACCCCCAGTTCATTTCCCCCAGATCTCACAGATTCTGGTGAGGTGGTTGTTTTCTTTGCCCTATCTTTAGACATCATTTCTCACTTTGCCGCAGTCTTGGCCTAGAGATGGAATGAGGAGACAGGATGAGAACTCCTCAGCACTAAGGTGTGAGCCAGCCCTTTCGAGCAGTCAGAGCCCAGTGCTTCCCCCACGCACGCACGCACGCTCGCTCGCAGGCTAATTGAGTCATTGTTGTGGAGCAGAGTTTGCTGTGGGCTCTCCACTTTCCAGGCTTGCTGTGCACTGTCTTGGTGCTGACATTTTATTTTATCATCTCCCAGCATCACTGAACTATGAAAACATTGGCCATCTGTTCTGTACATAGCACTCATACATAAGCTTCCCGTTCCTGCACGCTCAAGCTGTTCCCCTTAGATGGAGTCCGTAGTTTTGGCCCATGTAGGAAAGCTATCAATATAGTGAGATTTTTGAATTCTCCTTATCAGGTTAAAAACTCACCAGCCCCCTGGTCATCACCTGGAGGAGGGTAAGGGAGAGCCTGCTTGCACTAGGATATCATGGTTTTTCTACACAGTCCTGGAAGGCTCTTCCATGTGAGGATGGAACTTTGGGCTGAGTCTAGCTGGAGAAAGAATAGGTAGTTGAGAAGCAAAGCAAGACAAACCAAAACACCAGTCATGGTGGAAAGAACTCAGCCAGCTTGTGCATGGCTAAGTTCTGCTTTGTAATGATTCTCTCCCTTTTATCCCCCAGGAAAACCAATGAAGACGTCCATTCAAGAATCAGGAGCTTTCTGGTCTTCGGTAAAGAATAAATTCTCTGACTTGGTATTGTATGCACAAGTATCTACTAGAACACTGACATCTTAAAACAAACAAACAAACAAAAAAGCCAAAACACCGTTTTGAAAAATTCTTTGTAACAACTGGGTGCCTGTGCATAATTCTCCTGAGAACTCATTGGCCAGGAACCTTGAATATAGCAGAGAAAAAAAAATTGTTCAAGTAGATGGGCATGAATGAACTTTGGAATGCAGGGGAATTCCAAGGGGCAGCTCATGTTGCAGCCGGGTAACTACTGGACATACAAGTGGGCAGTGATGCTGAGCTGAATTGTGTTGTACCCTGGCTTTTGTCTGGGTTGACAAGCTCCTCTTAGAGGAGGCGGTGGAAGGCTGTCGTTTGTACTGGCTTAGAAAAATATCTCTTGTTGCTACTTCAGGCATCTATGAAGGCACATGGCCCATCTTTCTTCTCTCTTCCAAATTATCTTTATTCTGCAAAGCTAAGACACATGTGAAGAGATGATGATTCTCACGGCAACTGGGGGAGAAATGAAGCAGCTGTTTGTCTTGAGCACATTGGTGGAACAGAGAAAAAATTTGGCAGTAATGGGACATGTCAGGTCTGGGGAGTGAGTCACCTGCCAAAGGGATGTTTAAGACAGCCCAAAAGAAGTGGCACAGGAGTGAGACCTTAAGGGGACGGAGAGGTATCCAGCCTCCCTAACTGTGCCTGCCTTTCTTCCTAGCCCATACACGAGGAGAGTTACAGGATGCAGAGCAAGCCCCTAGGGATCTGCTTGATCATCGATTGCATCGGCAATGACACAGGTAGGTGTAGAAGCCACAGACCAACTGATTCCCTGCGGCATGGTCACGACCAGGCAAGGTGGATTTGTCAGCATGGTAAATACTCGCCACAGTAGAAAAGCACACCCTATTATGATGCTCGCTCTTTACTCCATGTGGTCGGTCAGTCAGTGGTCCCCTCATCTTTTGGGGCCTTGGAGTCTTCTATAGGGTCCTCTATGTGACTGACAGGTGAGGGGATAGAGACTGTGTAGAGATTCTCCTGACAGATTCCAGAGACCAGGCCTGAGAGTGATGTGCCTCAGCTCTGCCCACATTCTATTGGTCAGAACTTAAGGGCCTCAAGCTGACTACAATGGGCGTAGATAAATTTGTCGATGTGTTAGGAGGAACATGAGATGAACTTGGGGAACACAAGTTAGAACTGTGGTAATTGGCGGGTGTTTTTAGTCTTACCTGTGCATCCTGGGTGATATAGCTCAGGGTGGTCCTGGTCTGCAAGGGACCTTTATAATGAAAGGCATTCCGGTTTCTAATATTACCAGGTGTTTCATCTTTTCGCCTAGATGGACTGTGAAAGCCTTCCTTGGGGCCATTAAAAACGTGTTAAATCTGTGTTTACTTGGAGGGATGTGAATAGTGTTGGGACCACGTGTCCCTTTGATCTACCTGTGAGCTGTCACCATTTGGGTCTGAATTGTTTTGCTCAGTTGTTGGATGTTTGACGCTCGCTGAATCACTGGTGATGCATCAGGAGAGAACAAGGAGAGCCAAATGCCGAGAATAACATACCATTTAATCATCGCTCCCTCCCTTTAGAGGAGGGATCTCGGCGGTTCATGGCTTTCGTGCCTCTTAGCATTCCTTAGCATGAGTCAGAGATGACTCGCTCGAACTATTACCGCGGGGAGATTCGTGAAAAGAGAGTCTACGAGAAGGTCAAGTTAGCAAATATGAAACTCTATTTCCCAGGACTTCAGCTACGATCCCACTTTCTCGTGTCCTATTTTTGGTAGCTGTGAGAAATGTGTCGCTTTAGCTGTAGAGAAGTGTCCTTTCCTTTTGTATTGGCGTGAATGAAAATGGCCCCCATAGGCTCATATAGTTGACTGTTTAGTCCTCTGTTGATAAACTGGGAAGAATTAGTAGGTGTGGCCTTGTTGGAGGAGGTGTGGCCTTGTTGAAGGAGGTGTGTCCTTGTTGGAGGAGGTGTGTCCTTGTTGGAGGAGGTGTGGCCTTGTTGGAGGAGGTGTGTCCTTGTTGGAGGAGGTGTGGCCTTGTTGGAGGAGGTGTGTCCTTGTTGGAGGAGGTGTGGCCTTGTTGGAGGAGGTGTGGCCTTGTTGGAGGAGGTGTGGCCTTGTTGGAGGAGGTGTGTCCTTGTTGGAGGAGGTGTGTCCTTGTTGGAGGAGGTGTGTCCTTGTTGGAGGAGGTGTGTCCTTGTTGGAGGAGGTGTGTCCTTGTTGGAGGAGGTGTGTCCTTGTTGGAGGAGGTGTGGCCTTGTTGGAGGAGGTGTGTCACTGGGGTGGGTTTTGATGTTTTAAAAGCTCGCACCCGGCTGGTGTCTCTCAGCCTTCTGCCTGTGGATCAGGATGTGAAGGTCTCCGCTACTGCGCTAGTGCCGTGCCTCTCTGCCTCCTGCCAGGATGGTCATGGACCAACCTTCTGAAACATTAAGCAAGCCTCCAATCAAATGCTTCCTTTCCAAGAGCTGCCGTGGTCACAGTGCTTTGTCACAGTAGCCCAAACTCAGGCACCATTTTAGCTATTGGCACCCACAGACGAAAGAGGAAATAATAGCTTCTTAATGAGTCACTTACCGTTCTAAAGGACGTCGTGGAATTGTCCTTTGACTTTTGAGTGTAATTGGTCTTGTTTCATTTGTCGTCAGGAAATACCTGAAACCCTCGGCTTCCTGTGTTGTACCTCTGTTTACATTAAGGGACCCACAAGATCAGACCTTCTGTGAAGCAAAACTCTCAGTTCTTCGTGACTAACTCCCAGCGCCCGTGCTGGATTCTGTTGCTGAGTTGTGGGCAGGGGCTAAATGCAAACCTGTGTTTCTCCAAGTATAGGAGTTGGGCCCCGGTATGATTGCCCAGATTTTAATCAGGGCTTTGCCGTATCTTAGCTTGTGACCTTGGGCTCAGTGTCTCTGCTGTAATGTGGGTCAATAACAGAACTTCCTTCACGGGATGGTTAGGAGAATGAGTGAGATTATACTCCTAAAGGGTGTAAGGCAGTGCCCAGAACAAAGTGCCAGCTAACATTCTTCTTATTGTTTAACTGTAGTGGAAAACTACTAAGCCGTAACACGCCATGGCTTGGCGCTTAGGATGTTGAGTCTGCTCTCAGATGAGTAAGGGCAATGGAGGGCCTGAGGACTACACTGGGTGCCAGGCTAAGTGGGGCGTGTCCCCACATGCGGTGCCGCAGTGGATGGAGGCACTTACTTTAGAGGGGACAAATTTCAAGTTAAAAAAAAAATCAAAAAGTAAGGTGGAGACACCTGATGTTGACCCCTGGCCTCAACACATGTACACATGTGTACAGGGTCACACATATGATCACACACACACACACACACACACACACACACACGCTCACTCTCATGCACGCTTGCGCACACAGAATGGAGCTCCAGGCAGCAAATCCTCAGTGTCATCCTTCCAAGGTCAATGTCTTGAAGGTGGAGTGTGGGACTGGAGCGGGCCTGGCCCTACCTTAAAGGGCGATTTAACTGTTCATCACTATGCACCTCTCCCCTTCCAATCCCTCTTTCCCCCCAGGAGAATCAGGGTTCTTCTGACTCATGCGCTCTTTGCCTCTGAGAATAAAACAAATCACTGGTCTGGAGGTCACTTATGAAACCTCCCAGCTCAGCTGGCCAACCAGCGGGTAAGAAACAAGATGATCTAGCCTTGCCAGAGGTCCCAGATCCCTTTGTGAGGCTCGGAGCAGCAGGAGGGCATTCCTCATCTTGTGGAAGGACAGTAAGGACAGTACTTCGCCCACACCCAGCTCTGCACCTCCAGCTCTATGCTCACACTCTCCTTCTGGGACTTTTCCCTGAGGACTCTGGGATCCTGCTTCATGCAAAGACTCTTCCCGGCTTCTTTTCATCTCTCCAGCCCTTCGTCTGGAGTTGTTCTGTGGGATCTCCTCTGTCTAGTTAATTGTTGCCAACTGGTTAATGTTTAACATTTGGCCAATGTGCAGGGGTTAGATAACAAGCAAGCAGACAAGATAGTTGCCAGCTGAAATAAAGGCTCTGAAAGAAACCAGCAGTCATGGATGGGCCGATGGTCAGAGGGCGTCATTTAATAGAATCTACTGTGTGGCGGGTACTTTGCTAATTGCTTTGCACGGGTGGTCATAAACTGTAGAACTGGGATTCTGAAACGTGTCTCCAAAGCCCTTGCTTCTGGCCACTTGCACTGGGGGAAGTTCTACAAGGGGAGGTGGAGAGCTTGTCTGTGTGTTTACTGTGTGGCACCAGCAGCTGAACAAGTGCCAGGCACTCAGGTGCTCAGTAAATATTTACTGAAGGGATGCCAGGGGTAGAGTAGTTCCTGAAGGGGTGATGGAGTAGTTCCTGAAGGGGTGATGGAGTAGTTCCTGAAGGGGTGATGGAGTAGTTCCTGAAGGGGTGATGGAGCAGTTCCTGAAGGAGTGATGGAGTAGTTCCTGGAGGGGTGATGGAGTAGTTCCTGAAGGGGTGATGGAGTAGTTCCTGGAGGGACACTGGTGATGGAGTAGTTCCTGAAGGGGTGATGGAGTAGTTCCTGAAGGGATGATGGAGTAGTTCCTGAAGGGGTGATGGAGTAGTTCCTGAAGGGATGATGGAGTGGTTCCTGAAGGGATGATGGAGTAGTTCCTGAAGGGGTGATGGAGTAGTTCCTGGAGTGGTGATAGAGTAGTTCCTGGAGGGACACTGGTGATGGAGTAGTTTCTGGAGGGGTGATGGAGTAGTTCCTGAAGGGATGATGGAGTGGTTCCTGAAGGGATGATGGAGTAGTTCCTGAAGGGGTGATGGAGTGGTTCCTGAAGGGATGATGGAGTAGTTCCTGAAGGGGTGATGGAGTAGTTCCTGGAGGAGTGATAGAGTAGTTTCTGGAGGGACACTGGTGATAGAGTAGTTCCTGGAGGGATGATGGAGTAGTTCCTGAAGGGGTGATGGAGTAGGCTCTCCTTGTAACATGTGTTTTGAAACCAGTCTTTTAATGTTTAAGTTTAATAGAGTCTCATGGACTTTTTTCCTCCTTTTTGCCTACCCCTCCCCCCAAAAATCAGACTTTAAAGACTATGCAAATCCCCTAAATATTTATAGGCATATTATTTTCTTTGTCTGGTAAATGCTTATTAAAGATGTCTTACAAACAGAGCACATGCTTGGCCCTGCACGGAGCACATTTGAGGTGGAGTCTGGTCTCAGGGCCAGTGAGAAGAGACAAGGTTACTTTTTGGTAAATTATTTTGGAAAAGGATCCTTATAGTCCATGACCTCTTCTTGCAGTGGATAGCAGTGCTGAAGGGTTTCAGCCTCATTATGTCATTGGTAGAATTCAAGCACATGTCTGTGGTCTCCAGGCAACCATGCCAGTAACCTAGCAAAGGTTGGGTCTTGGTCGGCGAGCTGTGTGCTAACCTTGATCTTCCTAGGTGTGTGGAGCCTCTGTCTCAAATCACTGGCAGGTGAACACAGGGCCTGGTTTAAGCCCTGACTATCTTGGGGGTTCCTGTATAAATGCAGCATTTGCAGATTCTGAAGAGGAAATAGTTTCCTCTCTGCTGCTTCTGATATTTTTGTCATGCTTTAACTGACTCAGACACGTTTTTGAGCAGACACTGCAGTTTCGACTGTGGTGTCCTGTGAAGAAACTTCCCATCCTGGCAGTGGCAGCCTAGGGGCTGCTCCATGCCTCCGTGTGTGTGTGTGTGTGTGTGTGTGTGTGTGTGTGTGTGTGTGTGTGTGTTTCTTTCAATGGAACTGGCAGACCTTGAATGGACATCATTTTCTTGTAGTGACATTTATATAATAGGGACATTCCTGCAAGGGGAAGTGGAGCACTCTGCTCATGGGGACAAGGGGCAAGTGACATCCAAAATGGTAGAGGGACATTTTGTTCAGAGGAGCGGTAGACAAGCCCTTTCAGCCCCTCCTGGTCTCAGGAGATCAGTGCACTGTGGATGATGTCTTTCTCAGAACAGAAGTGTGTGATGAGGGATTTTGTGTCTTCTGGGCATTTCTATCCTCTGGGCCCAAGCAGATATTTGCATAGAAGCTAAATATTATTAATGGAATTTCCCTTTAAGTCTCTAAGTCCAGGATGTACTTAAAAAGTATAGGTCTATAGGCCCTTGCTGAAGGCCCCGTATTTTAGAGTTTAAAAAGAATGTGTTGTATGTACCGGGGTTCAGGGTAGCCCCTTTGATAAGTATGTTAACATTTCACTTGATAGTCACATGATACGGGGTAGGCCTTTTCAGCTGGTAAAAGGCCTTACCAGAAAATGGGTTGGCAGAAAGGAATGTAAGGTCTTTGCATGTTTGAAGTGCTGGAATTATGGATGAGGAGTTACAGGTGTGAACAGCAGAGTACTCTCAGTTGGGTACCCCAGACACCTGTTCTGGCTTGTGTAGCATTGAGATTATTGTCTCCTGATACAAGGGAGTCTGGAAAGAATTGCCAGTAGCCACCTTTGCTTACTAAACAGTCTTAAAAGGTAGTTTATAGCCTCGAGCAGTGAAGCCTTAGCCCAGGTGAGCAAATGCAATGTGCCACATGGCCCTGCTCCCACTCACCTGTGGCCCCTAACTGTGCCTTGTCACCTTGTCAGGGGCATGGGTAAAGGGACTTTCCTGTCTCTTGCCTTGGTTTTCCAGGCTCTGGCTTAAATGACACCTTTTCCCACAATGCCTGCTCCAGGACCTGAGACCACACTGCCCTTTGTCTTGACTTGCCTGGAATACCCACACTTATCTTACTTCTCCAACAAGGTCGTACAGTCCTTGAAAGACAGAGACTGAGTCGTGTGCTTGACCCGTGTCCCATGTCATAGCTTCTGGAAGGGTAAGAAGGGGAACTGAGTAAACCAGAAGTTCGGGGAGGCAGTGACTTCCCCGCCCAGTGAAGGGTTACACGTAGCTTCCTATACAGAAGCCTGCTTAAAACCACGTGGCTGCTCGTCTGCCACATGTCTGCCCTCCATGTTAGCTCAAATGGCATGACATTTCTCCTCTTCCCAATTCTCCCTTCCTCCTGGTAGCTGCCTGCTGAGTTTTATAACTTCTTTTTTAAGCTCTAATAAAAATTGTCCTCAAGCCAAAAAAAAAAAAAAAAAAGCAATTTTAGGATTAGAATGCCCACAGATAAGGGTGTTGCTTAACAAATGTGAAGGCCTGAGTTCGAATCCCTAGATCCCAAACAAATGTCAACATGTAGGGCAAGTGGCTGTAATCCATGAGAGATTTTCTGGAAGCTCCAGGGCCGGCTAGCCTGATATACACAGTGACAGAGCAGCAGAGAGAGCTTCTCAGACGAGATGGAAGGCTGGCACCCAAGGCTGACCTGTGGCCTCCATATGCACACACTCAGGAATCCATCTTTACCCTGCCTCTCCTTTACAGTTTGATGGAGAACTCCCTTTTCCTCCCAGGGTGTCCTGCTCACCTCGTCTTGGCTTATGGAAGGCACTCTGTAACTGATTGTAAATAGAGCGGTGAAGGGTCTCTCCTTAATTATTCCATATATTTATCTAGAAAGCATCAAGATGAGTCTGCTTATTTAGCTCAAATGAGTTCTTTTTTAAAAGAGATTTATTTATTTTATTTTATGTGTGTGGGTATTTTGCCTGCATGCATGTACATGTGCACCACGTGTGTGCCTGGTGCCATGAGCTCCTGAAACTGGACTTACAGACAGTTGTGAGCCACCATGTGGGTGCTGGGAATTGAACCCGGGCCCTCTAGAGGAGCACCCAGTGCTCTTAACTACTGAGCCATCTCTCCAGCCCCTCAAATGCATTTTAAATGAACAAAGTTCTGGTGTTTTACTGAGTTAGTTTTAGGGTCCCTCGCCCTACGGGTCGTTACTGGCGCTAACTGAAAGGCCAGGGGACATTTCGTGGCTTCCAGAAGTGTTTTCTAAGAAGCAGTTGTAACTTACCAAGCTGTGGCTGGGTGGAAAGTGGGGTTTCCAGGGTGGGGAGAAGGAGAAGCGGAGCTTCTGCATTTTGTTCAGGTTTTATTTTCCAAACCTGGCACCCGACTGTTTCTTCCTCTATTTGTAAGTTAGGGTATGGCAGCTGTGTTAGTTAGGGTCACTACTGCTGCGATGAAACACCATGACCAAAAGCAAGTTGGGGAGGAAAGGGTTTATTTGGCTTACACTTCCAGATCATAGTCCTTCGTTGGAGGAAGTCAGGACAGGAACTCAAGCAGGGCAGGAACCTGGAGGCAGGAGCTGAGGCAGAGGCCATGGAGGGGTGCTGCTGACTGACTTGTTCCTCATGGCTTGCTCAGCCTGCTTTCTTATAGAACCTAGGACCATCAGCCCGGGGATGGCCCCACCCACCAAGGGCTGGGCCCTCCACGATTGATCAATAATTGAGAAAATGCCTTACAGCTGGATCTCACTGAGGCATTTCCTCCACTGAGGCTCCTTCCTCTGATGACTCTAACTTGTGTCAAATTGGCACACAAAAACCAGCCAGGACAGCAGCTAAATCATCCGTGGGACACAGAGTCTGTGTGCCCCAAGACTGTTTTAGTTTAGAGTAGAGAGACCGCCATCGGGTCATAAGATGTGGCACTTAGGAAGAGATGCATGGAAGGGTCCCTGCTATGGGGGTTAATGTGACTGCTGTCGTCTCCTTTAAAGTTAATCATCTCCACTTGAATAAGTGCGGTTTGTAAGCATCTTCACAGAAACCCTGCTGGGTCCCACCTTCTTGTTTAGGCGTTCATATGAATCCTACTTCATAGATGCGTACATGGAGGCCCTGGTTTACTCTAAGTTGGATGGTCCTCACCCCTGAGAGCCTGCAAATCAGACTGGGCTACATGCTTGTGCTTGCTGACCCAAGAAGGAAAGGAATGTTGGTGTGTGTGCCACTCTAGCTGGCATCCTTACCCACCTTACCCATCCCTGCTGTGATGACCTCAGGCTGCATCTGCTGGGCGACTTCTCCTTGCCAGGAGCATATCAGAGGGCTGCTCTGTTTCATTCCGGGCCCCATACAGATTTGGGGGGTCTTCCTGGTGGTGTCTGTGGCATTTGGGACCTTTGCCTTTCCCTTCTCGTGTTGGGGAAGGATTTTCTGCTTTAGATCTTAGGTGTCTGTCCTACTCTTCGCCCCTTTGAGGAGGCTGAGACCCTAAGGAGGTAGGGAGTCCGGACTGAAACTCAGATCTTGTGGTGTGTTTTCGTCCTGCACCATGCTGCTGCCTGCGACTGCAGGGTGACAGGACGCCGCCGCCGAACCTCAGGAGGGTGAAGGCGCCGGAAGGCACAGAGAAGCCTTTGCCCTGTTCGTGCACACCAGCTTGGAAAGGAAGCCCCGCCGAGCTGTCGAGGCTTTAAAGAGCAGAGACTTTATAGGTGAAGAGACTTAGAGCCAGCCAGTACATGACAAGTGAGCAGGAGAGTTTTGGAACCTGCATTTCCCTGTTTACTTCTGCCCTCTAGAGGAGAGACTAGGCCATAGCAAGAGAAAGGAGCCTTTTGATGCGACTGTGCCGCCGCCCTGTTACCCGGGAGATGCCAGCCCTGGCAGCGCTGACGAGCTGCGTCCGCTCACCAGTTAAAAACACAATTACTAGTGAAAAGCGGGAAAAGGATGTTTATTCAATGTGGCCACATTGGGAAGAAGAGGTTCGGTGACCCTCTAATCTATCTTCAGGATCCTGACATGAAGTTTAGGTTTAAATAAGAAGGCAGGAGGTATGCGTAACTAAGCTGCCCTGGTCAAGGTCTGGTCCCGCCCACCCTCGTGGCTCCGCTCCAGTTTCTCCTGCAGATCAATCTGGTCGGTCACTAAACTGCAACCTTTTCCTTCTCCCAGCACAAGGTTCCGGGGTAATTCTAATTTCAACAGTCTGTCAAGGCGAGGGGCACATATGTCTCCAGGATGTCTTCATTCCTGCCAGGTGGTTACAGTTCTAACGCGAGCTGCTCTTGTTTTCCTGTCCTGGACCCCACCTGGGTTTAGTTCTGGGCTTTAAACCTTGCTTACACCCCAGGGATGTGGCTAGGGTGGGTCAGTGTGGCTCCCTTAGTCTATCACCCAGATCTTACAAGGTGAAGAGGGATACCCAATAAGTTATCAGCAACCTGTGGATCCATCATATCCCCATTTCCTTAATAAGATGCTTGCTGATCGTGAACTTAATGATGTCTGCACTTTATATCTCTTCAGTGTTGGAGACTATAATTCATTTTTTGGAGAGGATAAAAGTATGTAGAATAGTGCCAGATGGCAGTGGCGCACGCCTTTAATCCCAGCACTCGGGAGGCAGAGCCAGGCGGATCTCTGTGAGTTCAAGGCCAGCCTGGTCTGCATCATGAGATCCAAAACGGTACGGATAAACCCTGTCTTGAAAAACTAAGGGGCTGGAGATTTAGCTCAGTGGTAGAGTGCTTGCTTAGCAAGCACAAGGCCCTGGGTTCCATCCTCAGCTCAAAAAAAAAAAAAAAAGTAGAATCTAACTACAGTTAATAAAGATGATTATCTCCTTACTAATAGGAAAGGGCAAAAGACTTACTTGGTGAATTATTGTTTAATAATATGTACAAATCACTCTCTAAGTGGCTTAAGCAAACTATTCATTTGATTATATTTCTCAGTTTCTGTGGTTGGGACTTTAGGAACAGCGTAGGTAGGCTGTTCTGGCTTAGTGTCTCTGATGAGGTGCCTAGAGTCAGCTGAGGCCAACTGAAGACTTGACCTTTTTGAAGAACCTTCCATTTGTTTTGGTTGACAAGACACCAGTTCTGTTCTTTCTTGGTTTGATTGCCTTGGGTGGGTTGTGTCTGGGTCCTGTCAAATCTGCTGTTGGCTGTGGGCAGAGTCAGTGAGGTAGCAGGGTATGTGCCTTTGAGAGAAGCTTGGGACACGAAAGTCACACATTTCATGTTTCCTTATTTCTGAGTTGGGAGGCCTCAGAGTATCATCACACAGACACAAGAGGCATGTGGAGATTAGCCCGTGCTGGGAGTCATATCCAGCGTCTCCAGGCTCCTCTCCCTTCAGTGGTGTTTTTCTGTTTGTTCTCTCCAGAATATCTACAAGAGACCTTCACTTCCCTGGGCTATCATGTCCAGGCTTTCTTGTTTCCCAGTGCGGATGATATAAGCCAGATTCTCCACCGATTTGCCCTTCTACCCCAACACAGAGACCATGACAGCTTCGTATGTGTTCTGGTGAGCCGAGGAGGCTCCCAGAGCATGATGGGCGTGGACCGGACTCACTCAGGGTTCTCCTTGGATTGTGTCAAGAGGATGTTCATGGGGGACTTGTGCCCTTCTCTAGTAGGGAAACCAAAGCTCTTCTTTATTCAGAACTATGAGGTGTTAGGCGGCCAGTCGGAAGACAGCAGCCTGGAGGTCGACGGGCCAGCAATAAAAGACTTGGACTCCAAGGCCCTGCATCCTGGCTCCTGCCTGACTCACAGGGAAGCTGACATCTTCTGGAGCCTGTGCACCGCAGATGTGTCCCAGCTGGAGCAGCCCTCTAGCTCCTCCTCCATGTACCTGTGGAACCTCTCCCAGCAGCTAAAGCAAAAAAGGTAAGCTCTACAGTCGGTGAGTTCCACCTTGATCCTTGACCATGTGTTTATATCGCCCTGCTGCCAAAACGGAGATGACCACCATGCTCTGTCTGCTGGCCTTCCGCAGGAAAGAGACTGTCCCTTCCCCCACTAGGGTTGCTTAGGGATGTGATATAGACTCAGCACAGCTTATCAATACTTAGCATTATTCTGCTTGAAGTTTGAATGTATTTCTTTTTTCTTTTTTTGGTTTTTCAAGACAGGGTTTCTCTGTGTAACAGCTCTAGCTGTCCTGGAACTCGCTCTGTAGACCAGACTGGCCTCAAACTCACAGAGATCCACCTGTCTCTGCTTCCCGAGTGCTGGGATTAAAGGCATGAGCCACCATGGCTCGGCTGGATGTATTTCTTATACTCTAACATGACTTAAGCTTTACCATAGATGTGTACTATAGAAAAACACAGTGTAGGGTTCAATGCTGGCCTGCTTTCAGACATGCTTCAACTGAGGGTCTTGGCTTCCACAGATAAAGGCACGACCGTAAATATTTTTGATGTTTATTAGGAGGAGTATTTCTCTAAAGGGTCCATTACTATCCTGGCTTCTAGTTAATTGAATGAAGTCACGATGCTGTTCAAGTTTAAGATTAATTGGCCTTTTTTATTTGCCCCCTAATTAATTGGTAATAAGGGTTCTGAGCCACCACTCAAATGCTTGTATTCTGAGGACCTCAGGTGCCTCTCCAGCTTTCTCCCCAGTCTCCTTAGTGGTGGCTCAGCTTAGGGTGTGCATGCTGGGAGCAATGCAGCAATCCAAAGGAGATGCTCCAGGGACCAGGGGTGGCATTGGCCTTTTACAGCCTTCCTGTCTTTGCATATGTGATCCAGGTGGCTTATCACCTAGCTGGTGTGTTCTCAGTAAAATTCAGCTGTGTCTGTGGAAGGGGACTCTGGGGCCAGAGTGCTGCCAACTTGTTTGGATTGTTTGCTAAGCAACTTACAGAGCATTTAAAAAGGCTGGGTTTCAAAGAAGGCTCATATCCGCTGGCTCCTCTCACCCCAGTGACAGTCTGTCTTCTCTTTGGCATTTGCATGGCATTCAGATTGACTTTTCTCTTTTCCCGCAGGAAACGCCCACTCGTGGATCTCCATGTTGAACTCATGGACAAAGTCTATGCCTGGAACAGCAGAGTCTCTTCGAAGGAGAAATATTATCTGAGCCTGCAGCACACTCTGCGAAAGAAACTCATTTTGTCTTCTACATGACAGCCAGAAGCCTTCTGGGTTCTTGGGGTGTGTGTAGGCCAAGGTGGCTTGGAGCTGACAAACCTCTTGACTGCTTGGGAAGGTCACCTTTGCTCTGTCTGGTTCTAGGGCAAGCCCTGGTTCCCCATTCTCCTGTAAACGGGCAGCAGCCATAACCCCTGCTGTTGTGGACCACGCCTCTACCGCCACCATGCCTCCCCACCACGATGCAAAGTAAACCTCTCCTCCTTAAGTTCCTGTGTCAGATGTTTTGGCACAGTGTGGAGTGGTAAGATATAACCCCATTGCTTCTTGGGTTTATCTACCGAGATATGCTAAGTTATTGTAAGGGTGATAGTCTATGGTTCAAGATCTGAACTCTGACACTTGAACGTAACTTAAGGAGGAGAATTACCTGAGTTCATCATCCGATCGGGTAAATTGTTTCTATGTCTGGAGTGTCTGCATCTAGTCATTTATTAATTTATTAGCTACTTAAGTTATTAGAAGTATCCATTGCTTCGTGAACCAGGGGTTGTCTGGCGTCACCGCTCTTGAACTTGCACATTTATCTTGAGTTTTTGTGAGCTAGCTTCACATGTAGGTTATTTTTTTCAAAAAACAGATTTTATTATGTCTGTTTAAAAATCTATAACCTGAGGCTCTGGAACACACGTAGATAGAAAAATGGTTACCACAGTAATGATTTAGCTTGACTATAATTTCGTATAGTTAACTTGTTTATGACAAAAAGTGGAGTAAATCTGTTTATTTATTGAACACCTTTGAAACAAGCTTGGAATTGTAGAAAAAGTCCTGTAGTACCAGGACTAGGCCGAATGAGGCCGGAGGATCACAAATTCCCATCCCAGTCTGGCTATGTGGTAACTGTGGTGTGTGTGTGTGGGGGGAGGGGTGGCAGTGGAGAGGAGACAAATTATAACACAGTCTAGTTTTGTTTTGTTTTGTTTTTAAGCTGCTATAAAATGTGTTCAGAGAGCTAATAATCCAATTGAGGCCATAATCTAATTTAAGATTAGTAATCAAGCAGGCCATGGTAGCATATACTTTTAATCCCAGCACCTAGGGGGCAGAGGCAGGCGGATCTCTGAGTTCAAGGCCAGCCTGGTCTACAGAGTGAGATCCAGGACAGCCAAGACTACACAGAGAAACCCTGTCTTGAAAATCCAAAAACCAAACACACACACACACACACACACACACACACACACACACACACACACACACACAGAGAGAGAGAGAGAGACAGAGAGACAGAGAGACAGAGAGACAGAGAGACAGAGACAGAGACAGAGAATGGTTAGTAATCACTAGTAATCACCCCTCCCCCTGCATCTTCCAGGCACAACAACACTGATGCACATGAGCTCTCAGAGACTGTGGCTGCAGGCACAAGATCTACAGATTCAAACAGCACAAAGCCCCAGCACAGAGAAAGGGTATAGGTCAACACAAAATAGATTCCATTTTTATGTGTTTGCTTTTTTTTTTCCTTCTTTTTACTGGTTTTCTTCCTTCTTTCCTTCCTTCCTTCCTTCCTTCCTTCCTTCCTTCCTTCCTTCCTTCCTTCCTTCCTTCCTTCCTGTCTGTCTTTTTTTTTTTGAGAGAGAGAAGGAGAGAAGTTGAGTGGGTCGGGACGTAGAGGGGTCTGGGAAGATGAGGGAGGGAAATAGTGCCTCACGGGGATGAAGTGTGAGGTTCTTTACCACCGTTTCTGAGCTGTGCTCTTTAACATTGATGATGCCACACGGCTGCACTGTGGAAGGGCCTGCTTTGGAAGGACTGAATCAAACTTTGAAACGTTGGTGGGGTTTGGCAGGTTGAGACAGAGAAGAGGAAATAAACCAAGAGAAGGAACAGGGGGGAAGTATGCTTAGAAACCTTGGGTATAACTTTTAGCTGGAGCAGATGTAAGTAGCAATGGGTGGTGGCTAGGAGGGGGAAATGGTCCAAGTGTGGAGAGTCTTGAAGGCCCCAGCTTTTCCTTTTAGCTAATTGTCATGTAAGATATTTTCCATTATTTAATAATGGGATCTTTGATTCCTTCTGTGTCACTTTTGTACACAACATTAGGTTTCTTGTTTTTTTTTGTTTTTGTTTTTGTTTTGTTTTGTTTTGTAGCATGAATCTTAAATGGTCTTATTAATAAAATCAAACCTGAGGCCAGTTATTGGGGTGAATGCTGGAAGATCAGAGAAGCAGAACAAGCCACAGCTACCTCACCTCGCCAGTTCCTCAGCTGATTCTGTTTCCTCAGACTGGAAGCCTCTGTGTCCTCATCCAAATGAATCTCAGCTGAACTGCTGCTAAAAGTCTAAAAGCTTAACCAGCCAAATGCTTCTAGTTTCTGGTCCTCATGCCTTATATACCTTTCTGCTTTGTGCCATCACTCCTTGGAATTAAAGGCATGAGTCACCATGCTTGGCTGTATCCTTGAACACACAGAGATCCAGATGGATTTCTGCCTCTGGAATGCTAGGATTAAAGGTGTGTGCTACCACTGCCTATCCTCTATGCTTAATATTGTGGTTGTTCTGTTCTCTGACCCCAGATAAGTTTATTAGCATGCACAATTTTGGGGGGAACACAATACCACCACAGTTTTTCACTGAGTGTGGTTCCCACTGAAATATTTTAGACATACTAAAAGGTAATGGTGTATAGAAGACAATGAACACCCAGCTGAAATAAAATGTCCTGACTGTGTATAGGAGTATTCTTTAAAAAAGGTTTACTTATTTATTTATTATGTCCAGTATCCTGCCTATATGTATGCCTGCAGGCCAGAAAAGGGCGCCAGATCTCATTACAGATGGTTGTAAACCACCATGTGGTTGCTGGGAATTGAACTTGGGACCTCTGGGAGAGCAGCCAGTGCTCTTACCTTCTGAGCCATCTCTCCAGCCCAGTCCTGGTGTTTTATCACAGCAGTCAAAAAGGGAAGTAATAGAGTAGTTATTGTCTTCATTGTTATTTCTTCCCATTTTATAGATGAGGATGATGAGGCACAGTAATATCAGCAGCTTGCCTAGAATCACCCCACACTAGGGTATGAGCTTAAGCAGTAAAGAGAGTCATGTCACGGCCCCGTGACACATGGGCTCTACAGAGAGTGTTGTTACCCGAACAGTGTTCATATAACAAGGGCTCATTGCTAATATTCCATGCAAGAGGCATTTAAAACATGAAATAGTTTGTCTAGTATGTTAACAGTAACTCTCTTCTGGGTAAAACCAGAAACATAGGTCAGAAAGAAGCCTTCTAAAATGGAACAGGAATAGCAGGACTGTGACAGATGACGTCTCTTGTTTCTGTTTTCTAAATGTTCATCAGCATCTGTCTGTGGTGGTGTGAAAGAAAATAGCTCTCACAGGGAGTGGCACTATTAGGAGCTGCGGCCTTGTTGGAGGAAGTGCGTCACTGTGGGGGCAGGCCTTGAGGTCTCTTTTGCTCAAGTTTCCCTCAGTGTGACACTCAGTCCACTTCTTGTTGCCTTCTGATCAAGATGTAGCCAGCACTGTGTCTGTCTGCACACCACCACGCTCCCTGCCGTGATGATAATGGACTGAACTTCTGAACTGGAAGCCAGCCACCCCAATGAAGTGTTTCCCTTTCTAAGACTTGCCAAGGTCATGGTGTCTCTTCCCAGCAATGGAAACCCTAACTAAGACAAGTTGGTCCCTGAGACTGGAGTATCACTGTGATAGTCCTGCCCATGTTTTTGTTAGGAGGAATTTGGACTTTGGGTTAGGAAAGCAGTGAAATGCTTTAAGCACTGCTTGATGGGCCATACTGGTAGGAGCATGGAAGACAGCGTTGCTGAGGGTGATCTGTACTGTACAGGGCTGGATCAAGAGGTTTCAGAGAAGAATTTTAGTGTGTTATCTATAGATTGTTCTTGTGATATTTTAGTGAAGAATGTGGCTGCTTTTTGCCCTTGTCTGAAGAGTCTAACTAAGGCTAAAGTGAAAAACACAGAAAATACAAGCAAGCTAAAGGTCATTTTTTCCTATGTTATTGTCTAGAAATTGTAATATTTTGCATTTTGTGCCTCTGTGATAAATTTTGAATTGATTCTGTAAAAGGTGTAAGATTGGTTCACCGATTGTTTTCATGCTTACTGGCTCATTCTGTACTATGTACTGAAAAAGAATTTTCTTATTGAATTGCTTTGGTCCTTTTCAAAGGTCAGTTGATTTTATTTGCAGGTTCTGTTTGTAGACTTATTTGTGTTCTATTTATTCATTGATGTCTTATTTCAGTACCATACTGTCTTGATTGCTGCGGCTTTATACTAAGTCTTGATGTACACCATGCTGGGGGGATGGGAGGTTTTGACTATAATATGTTTTTTTGTTTTGTGGGGGATCGTTTTTCTTTTACAGGGTCTTACCATGTAGTTCAGATCTGGGATTTATGATATTCTGTCTCTGCTTCCTGAGTGCTGGGATTCCAGGCATTACCACACTGTTTTCATTTTAATGAATCTCTAAATCACATAAAAAAAACAACAACTTTAAAAAAAAAAAAAAAAAAAAGGTCTGATGTCTTTTATATTTATCAACTGAGCACATGTATGACATAATATCTTTTTGTCTTCTCCTCATTTATAGGGCCATATCTGTATGTTTTTAGATGATACTAAGGCCATTCACAGTTTTTCACTATTTAAGCAGAGGGATAAACAAAACAAAACAAAATAAAAACCTATACTGGGTTGCCTTGCCCAGCCTTAATACCAGGGGAGGTGCTTAATCTTACTGCAACTTGATATGCCATGCTTTGTTGATTCTCCTGAGAGGCCTGCCATTTTCTGTAGAGAAATGGAGGAGGAGAGGATGGAGGGGTGGGTGGAGGGTAAGTGGGGAAGGGAATGGGAGGAGAGGAGAGAAGGGAAACTGTGGTTGGGATGATAAAAAAAAATATTAAAAAAAAAGAAACTGGAGAGATGGCTCAGTGGTTAAGAGCATGGCTGCTCTTCCAGAGGACCCTGGTTCAATTCCCAGCATCCACATGGCGGCTCACAACTGTGTATAATTCAAGTTCCAGTGGATCCGACTGCCTCACATGACATGCAGGCCAAACACCAATGCATCTAAAAATAAAATTTTTTAAAAAGTGCGTGCTCTCTCTCCTGTCTATCTATCTATCTATCTATCTATCTATCTATCTATCTATCTATTGTTTTTCTTTAATCACAGGACCGAGGATATTTGAACTCTGTGAAACTTTCTGTGTATAATGTTTACATTTGCCTCAATGAACCTCGTGGGTCAAGCAAGCTTCACAGAGCAGTTCTCTTTTGAGTTTTCGGTTTTTTATTTTTGTTGTTGTTGTTGTTGTTCATTTTTTTCTGACTCTGCTGCCTCCACTTCCTGTGTGTCATGATTACAGCTTGCACCACCACGTGAGCTCATCTTCAGCCTTGATCATTCTTTCCTAAAAATCTATTCTTATTAGCTTCTATTTACTGTGCCAAGTATTACTTTCCTGGTGACACTTCTATAGATGTGTATAATGTCTCCATCCCACGGGACCCACCCGAATATTCCTCCTGCTCTCTGCCCAGATCTCGAATAGCTTCCTTCTTCCCTGCCCGATCCCAGATCTCTAATAGCTTCCCTCTTCCCTGCCCGATCCCAGATTTCACATATAAGAGAAAACATGATGAGCTGGGCTTTTTGAGTCTGGCTTATTTTGATTAACACGATGATTTCTAATTCCATCCATTTCACTGTAAATAGCATAGTTTTATTCTTTATGTCTAAAATAAACCATCATTATAGAATACCTTGTTTACTCATTTATCTACGGGTGGGGACCACGGCTGAGTCCCTAGCTTGGGTATTGTGGATAGTGCCCAGGTGAACGTGGATGTGGAGAGATTTCTATAGTCTTCCTTCCTTTCTTTCTTTCTCTCTCTTTCTTTTCCTCCTCCTCCTCCTCCTCCTTCTTTTTGGTTTTTCAAGACAGGATTTCTCTGGGTAGTCCTAGAACATACTTTGTAGACTAGGCTGGCCTCGAATGCAGAGATCTGCCTGTCTCTGCCTCCCAAACACTGGGATAAAAGGCGTGTGCCACCGCCGAGTAGTAATTCTATTTTCAATCTTAAAAATGTTTTATGGGGCTGGAGAGATAGCTCAGAGGTTAAGAGCACTGGCTGTTCTTCCAGAGGTCCTCAGTTCAATTCCCAGCAACCACACGTTGGCTTACAATGAGAGATCTGGTGCCCTCTTCTGGCCTGCAAGCTGAACACTCACTGTATACATAATAAATAAATAAACCTTAAAAAAAAATGTTTTGTGTAAGGCTCTTTCGTCTCCATGTATGTCAATGCATTCCATGCATACTTGGTGCCCTTCGAGGCTGAAAGATGGTGTTGAGATTCGCAGGGACTTATAGGTGGTTGTGAGCCATCATGTGAGGGCTTCCAATTGGAGCTGGGTCCTCGGGAAGAGCGGCCAGTGCTCTTAGCCACTCTTCAGTCCCTAGTTTCTGTTTTGTTTTGTTTTTTGAGGGGACTCACTCCATACTGATGTCCGTTAGCATCAATCTTGTTTAAGGGTTTTGTTTCCCTATGAGAGCTATTCTAAGATGAGAGAGAATCTCAGCAGTTTTGATTGACTGACACTTCCTTGATGGCTAAAGATGTTGAACGTGTTTTCATGTATTCATTGATCATTTGCCCATCTTCAGTTGAAAAGTGCCTATGAAATGATCAGAGGATTTGTTCTTACTAACTTTTGAATTCATTTTATATTTTGGCTACTAATGCCCTCTTGGATGAGTAGCTGGCACAGGTTTTTTCCCCCATAATACATGGTCTCTTCTCTCTGCCCTTCATTTGCTGTGCAGAAGGCTTTTAATCTGATTAAACACTACTGAAAAAAAAAAAAAATCTTGCTAGTATTTTCCAAGCTACCAGAGTCCTACTCGAGAAGCTCTGCCCTCTGTGGGTCTCTGCACCCACAGCTCAGAAAGCATCACTGGGAAGGAAGCGGAAAGATTACAAGAGCCAGAGGCCTTGAAAGTCTGCTCGGAGATTCTGTTTCCTAGACAGGACACGGAGGCTGCAGCCGTGATACTGTAAAAACATGGCTGCCCAAACAAGACCCCCAAATGACAACACCGGGAGATATGCTCACATGGAAAGGGGGAATCTCACAGGGCCCCAACCCTAGACAAAGAACTTCAGGCCACCCAATGCCAAGTCAGCCCTGAAATTAAGTACATACGAGTAACACCAAGCCAACTCAATGGATTGTCGCTACATATTTATGTGTTTGTATGTATGTAGCAGTAATGATTGAAGAGGTCATGAATTTGAGAGGGAGTAAGCAGGAGGGATCATGGGAGGGATTGGGGGAGGAAAGGCAAAGGAATAAATGCTATAACTGTATTTTAATTTAAAATATATAGCCGGGCGGTGGTGGTGCATGCCTTTAATTCCAGCACTCAGGAGGCAGAACCAGGCAGATGCCAGCCTGTCTACAGAGTGAGTTCCAGAAGAGAGCACCAAATCTCATTATAGATGGTGCTGAATCACCATGTCGTGGCTCGGAATTGAACTCAGGACCTCTGGAAGAGCAGCCAGTGCTCTTAACCTCTGAGCCATCTCTCCAGTTCTTCTTTTTCTTGTCTTATTGCTTTAGCTGAGATTGAGAGTAATGTATGGGGTATTAATAAAGATGGACAGAAAGGATACCCTTGCCTTGCTATTGATCTTGGAGGGCATGTGTTCACTTTCCCCCATTCAGGATGATGTTGGCTATCAGTTTGTTGCAAGTAGCTTTTATTATGTTGAAGTTTTTTTATTATTATTATTATTATTATTATTATTATTATTATTATTATTATAGAAAGTCTAAGGCAACAAGTAAAGGCGAAAGGGCCCTCTGAAGAACGCTGGGATAGCCATTGTGGTCTGTAGGGCTCAGGGAGGTACTCAAGGAGGGAGGAGAACAGGAAGAAAACTTGTGTCCGAGCGCACCAGTGCCGGGCACAGAACTGAATGAACATGCAGCTTTATCGTGAGAGAGGAGTTGACCGAGGGCATGGCCAGCAAAGCGGAGCTGGGAGCAGGGGGCTGCCCACACAGATGCTGCCACACACTTCTACTAGTGAGCCCCGCAGGGTTGCCTGCATGCTCTGACCAGCCTACCACAGGAGCAGGGCTCGGCCAAGCGTTGCACGGTCCTTTCAGCGCCCTCTACAGATAGACCTTAAAATTGTGCCGGATGGCAAAGGGCAGTCAGGGCCCTGGGATAGTGAAGAAATCATAAACGGACTGAAAACATTGTATATATTTGAGGGTTCTTTTTTTTTTTCTTTTTGTAACTTGATTGAGTGAGTTTTAAGCATGAACTTTGTAAGTGACAATGTTGTGCTACAATGTGAAAAGCTTGGCCACACCTGCTAGCTGCCCTGTCACAAAACAAGAGGAAAGAGTGACTTCGAAGTGAAGAAGCAGCATATTGAAAGGAGAAAGTAAGCTGACCCTGATTTTGTAGACAAACGTTATTATATATAATGCATGCGTGTGTGTGTGTGTGTGTGTGTGTGTGTGTGTGTACGTTTGTCTACACTTGCGTTACCCTGAATATTCCTGTTTTAAGTATTCCACATGTATCAACTCAGTTGATTTTCATAACTCTCAAGTGCAGAAGTTATCAGTATGAATGGTATTTTTCAAACAATAAAATAATAAATGACAAAGCCCTGAGTCAGGCAACAAGAAACAGTGTGTGACCGAGCGTCCCAGGAGGCTGGGGGCAAGGAGGTCATTCGCCACTGGAAGTGTCAGTGGCTTGGGCAAAGGTTTGGAGGAGGGTGACTCACATGCCTTGAGCTGTTGTCCACAGTGTGTCTGGACTGGTCTGATGCCTGGTTACAAGCCAAACTTCCTGCCTCCCTTTCTTGTCCCAGAGAAAACCAGAGGAGAAGGAATTATCGTCTCTAGAGCACCTGCTCGGAGTAAAACACTATGCAAACATCACATCTGCCGCTTACCTGGGTTAAGTACTCATTTGCACATGAGATTCCTGGGTCTCAGTGAAGCAAAGGAAGGCGCCTGAGTTCTTAGTGAGAGGCAGAAAGCCAGGATTTGAATTCAGATCTGTCTGGGACTAAAGGCCAAGCTCATCCCACAGTGTCAAGTTGAGATGGGAGAGGAAAGCAGGGAGGGAGCCCCTCACCTTGGCATCCAGTTGAAACTTTGTGCCCGCAAAGAATCAAGAATTCCAGCCCAATTAATAACCGCTTCCGTTATTAATTCCTTTCCCCATCCCAGCCATAAACCTATAATTTTCTGGGTCTCTCATTAGAATATATAACCCAGTTATAGGAAAAGGTACTGAACCCCTTGGGCAACTCTTGTGGTTCCTGGTTTAACCTTACCAGATTCTAATTCTACTCAAGGCATTTCTGGAGATACCTTATAATCTCACCAATCAAAACTGAGGAAATGGCTCCAAGGATGAGAAGACTTGCTGGGCAAACAGGGGTACCTGAATTCAAATTCCCTAGAACCCATGTCAATCAGGGCATGACTGCACGTGTCTGTAACGCTGGCATTGGGGGGCAGAGACAGGTGGATCACTGGAGCTTTATGACAAGCCAGCCTAGCTGAAATAGTGAGCATCACGTTCAGTGAGGGACCCTGTAAATGACAACTTCATTTCTTCATGTTGTTTTGGTTTGACCTATGAACTATTTACAAGTGTTTTTTTTTTTAGTTTGAAAATGTCTAGAAGATTTTATTTACATTTTTCCATTGTAGCAAATTCCTGGCTACTTACACCCAGATCCACATCTTTGGCAGAGTCATGGATGTTTCACATCTGTCTGTGGTTTTTCTAGTTGTGAATTTCATGCTATTTGTGACTAATGCCTAATAATTCCACCAGAGGGCAGCAAGGCAACATGACACGCAGGCCAGAAGGCGATTGCCCAGTGGAAATGGGCTCAGGGGAGTCTTTGAAAGACAGAATCAGGACAGAGGGTTGGGGTGAAATTCAAAGGAAAAGCAGATGCAAAGCTCTGTTCAGTTTTTGTAACATTTACAGATGTCTTGAACTGAAAAAAAAATCAGAAGATTGAACCAATATGGACTTTCAAATGTAAAATTTGTTTGAAAATAAATACTGCATAGACACACATCCTAATGTATATCACAGTGAATTGACTTCCTGACTATGAGTCAAAGAATACAGGCCTTGTCCTTCTGCCCCAGCCTCGGACCGGGCAAGCCCTGTCTTTCCATTTCCTCTGTTTCCTCTGTAAATCAGTGGTTTCACTTCCTTTCCCAAGGGCATACTTCTCCCCCCCACCTCCTCCCAGGAGATCTGGCTGGTAAGTGTTGCCTTGCACATCGGTGAGTGGTTCTGCATCTTCTGGCTTTATTTTTGCTGGAAGACACACAGCGAGGCTGGAGATTTGAGATGATAGCAGAAGTCTTTATTTCTGCCATTGATGCTTAGGAGCCCGCTTTGTGCGCTGACCTCACATAGCCTGGCTGTCGGGTATGATGTAGGTAGAAGGAGATCCAGGGGGAGAGGTATTTTGGAATCTCATCAAACAACCTTAGTAGAAACTCTGGAAACACCAGGGAGAGGCTGTAGGAAGATAAACAAACAGAACACAGAACAAAACAAAACCTTGAAGGAGAGACGCTGTAGTAGTTTTAATAAGAATGTTCCCTATAGGCTCGTGTACTGGAAACTTGGTTCCCAGTTGGTTGGTGCTGTTTGGGGAGGTTTAGGGGGTGCAGCCTTGCAGGAGGAAGTGTATTGTTGCGGGTAGGCTTTGGGGTTAAAAGCCTCACATCATTTCTAGTCGATTCTTTCTGCCTTGCGCATTGGAAGATGTGAGCTCTCAGCTTTCTGCTGCTGTTGCCACCACGCCTGCTCCGGCCTTGGGCATGCTTCTCTGCCAGGCTGGGTCCTTTTCTCTCTGGAACTGTAAGCCAAATAAACTCTTCCTATTACCAGTTGCCTTTGGTCATAGTGTTTTAGCACAGTAACAAAAAAAAAAATAACTAAGACTAAGCAGTTCTGGTTAAGCCGCGGCCCCGCCCACCGCTGGCCCTTTGTTGACTGGACAGAGTCTCATCCTGCTAGTGGTCTGACAAGTTGGCAGAAGTGTGTGAGGCCGGGCGGCGGTGGCGCACGCCTTTAATCCCAGCACTTGGGAGGCAGAGGCAGGTGGATCTCTGTGAGTTCGAGGCCAGCCTGGTCCACAGAGTGAGTTCCAGGACAGGCACCAAAACTACACAGAGAAACCCTGTCTCGAAAAACCAACCAACCAACCAACCAAAAATTTGTTATTTTAATTAATTAATTGTGTGTGTGTGTGTGTGTGTGTGTGTGTGTGTGTGTGTGTGTTAAGTACCCAGAAGTCACATGGAACTTACAGGAATCAGTTCTCTTCTGTCACATGGGCAGCAGGGATCAAATTCTAGTCATCAGGCTTGCCGGCAAGCTTCTTTACAGGCTGAGCCATCTTGTGAGCCAGGACCGTTATTTCAATGGACTGATCAACAGAAGGACACAGGGGCTTTTTAGATAGATAGCTTCCTTCCTGCCAAGAAGATCATAGCCAGAGGATGGCTACCACATTGAAGCCAGCTTGGTCTACACAGCAAGTGCCAGGCTGGTGTGGGTTACATAGTAAAACCGGCCTCGCAGAAACAAAGACATTCCAAAGAGACACTTGTGTCTCTCAGACTATCAGATTATTAAACAAGGGACCCCAGAGAAATGGGAATTTCTCTTGGAGTCTCACTGGAGAGAAGTAAAAGGTGCCATCCCAAGAGAAATTAGAGCTGGTCAGACCACCTTCCATGATGAGCCAGAAGCCAGGTCAAGGGTGGGTCTGCGGTGGGCATAGCCTGGGCTGCTCACATGTGCAGATGCTTGACCCTCTATTTAGACTTCAGCTTCACTTCAGGACCTCAGAAGATGGACTTGGGGGAGCCTCTGCATCTCTTGGTCCTTCTTCCCAATGTGCCCACAAGGAGGAAATCACATTTTTCTGCTTTCCAATATTCACTTGTCTCTTTCAGTTGTTTTATTATGGATAGCTAGCCCCACCTGGCTCGGGGCACAGGATGTGACCCCCAAGTTCAGCGACAATAGCAGATCCTAGCTCACAAAAAAGGAAGGGCTGGGCGGTGGTGGCGCACGCCTGTAATCCCAGCACTCGGGAGGCAGAAGCAGGTGGATCTCTGTGAGTTCGAGGCCAGCCTGGTCTACAGCGTGAGATCCAGGATAGGAACCGAAACTACACAGAGAAACTCTGTCTCAAAATACAAAAACAAAAACAAACGAAGCAGAAGAAGCAGAAGAAGCAGAGGAGGAGGAGGAGGAGGAGGAGGAGGAGGAGGAGGAGGAGGAGGAGGAGGAACCTCCCTTTTCTGTCTTCCCCTGTCCCTGGATCTCTTGGACATTGGGCTCATTTGCATTTGCCTGTAACTACACATCCTGTTTCCTTCAGCTGTTTTTGCATTTTTCAGAGCAAGCGCATTCCCTCTGGTGAGGCACCTGTGGGGACCCCTAGCCTCTGTTGTCAAGATACTGGGGAGCTCCGACTTCAGCAAGCCTGCAAAGAAAGCTTCCGGTGTCTTGGTGTCCTTAAGAGGCGCCTGGTGCAGCACCCGCCTGTTGATAAACAGAGGAACTCATGAAACCTGGTTCTTCTTTGCCGTATCAGCGAACCTCGATTCTCAGAGCCCGTTGGAGGGACATGAGGCCCCTTTCAGTTCCCCTGTTTAGTGCCCCCTTTCTTTCTGACAGGGGAGACGCCTACAAATAGGTGGTCTTGTGGGGTTTTGCAGTTTTTGTTTGCTTGTTTGCAGATAGGGCCTCATTACATAGCCCTGGCTGGCCTTGAACTTGCCATGTAGAGCAGGCTGGCATCAAACTCACAGAGATCCACCTACTTCCATGCACCACCACGCCTGGCCAACTGAGTGATCTTGCAGTAGCTCACGGACACTCCTGACACTGGAATGCTGTTCTTAGTACATAGGAGTTGTGAGTGAGCAGGAGACCGCTAAAGTTTCATCCACAGTGCCACCCAGGACCTGTCTGACCCAGGCAGCCAGCAGGTTCTGCAGGGAGAGCAAGACCATCTTCCTCTTTGGCTTTAGATCGGAGAAGATTAAGTCTGGCCCACGGAGTTTATCAGGTGTGGAGAAATGTAGGGAGGCTCTGTGGAAGAGCTCCAGGATGTGTAAACAGAATCACTTGGAGAGAAGGGCTGAGGATTACAGAGAACTAGCACCTCCCATCATGCTTTGTGCGCAACTTTGATCTGTGGAGGAAGCCGGTGATAGAAACGGCCGGAACCTTCCCACTGTGGACTGTCCAGACATCGCTTGTGTTTTGCTTCTGTACCTTCTTTAGTTGTGAACTTCTGGAGTCACCCGACATTTGCTCAGAAAAGATGACAGAGGACTTAGGGGGCGCTTCACCAAGGTCATATTTATTATGGGATGGTGGTTCAGGGTGTCGCTCTGCCCTGCCTGTTTCTGGGGAGGTTTTGTGATACAGTGATGCAATGCTAACCCCTGAGTGTTTTTGCCGATTTGGAAAACCACTGGAGACACAACCAAGCGCGATGTATGTTCACTCACCTCACAACTCAAGCAGGGTTCGGTTAACTCAAAGGAAACAACAACAACAAAAACCCAAAAGGCTCCATGTAAGGGTAGAAAAGGACACTCCCAGAGTCAAGCGGCAGAGAAGACTCATACCAGATAGATCAGCCACTTGGAAGAAGCAGAAACCAGCCGAGCTGCCTGGAAGAGGTGTAGACCCACGGAGCCATCTGGAAAGGGCACTCTCCAACCTGTTGAGCGGCCTGCAGGCTGTGCAGTGAGCTCCAGGTCCCCAGTTTTGTGAACTGTCACCCATGCTTTGGGCTTTGGTAATGCTGCTGTCTGAGTCCTTTCTGCTCATGTAAGTAAGCCATCCCCTATATTCCTGAAAGTAACCCCAATAAAACTCATTGGACTTTGGAGGTGTCTGCACTTTAGTTTATCATCAGTTTCCTATCTGGGGTGAGCAGACCTGTGTGGCGTCTCCTAGGAAAAGTTTTGTCACACAACATCAGGGTAAGAACGTGCCCGCGGATGACACTTCTTTTCACCGTTCCCAAAAATGCCATGATGTATGAGTCAATCAATGGGCTAGTCTGTTCCTTAGGTCAGAGTTTTCATGATCTAAGTGTTTCTGAAAATTCCTTCGAATTCAATGCTGTCAAAATCATGGCCTAGTATAGGCTTGGCAAGAACTCACCTCCTGAGACATACCCTAGCCTCAACTTCATAGCCTTGAAGAGTTTCCACGATAATGTCAGGGTCTGGGAAGAGGGGCAAAGGGTTATTAATAGGTGGTTATTAAGTTTCCACTTAGCAAGATGAACGTGCTCCACATATACACTGTGCACCATTGGACCAATAATTGACAATACTGTAACATATACCTTAAATATCCAAGGGGGTAGATTTCATTACATATTCCTACCCAAGTGTTGTCCTTTATTTAATGGTTGCTGCCTTTTAAGCCACAGCTGTCCGAATCAGCAACTGCAACTCTGCCGCTACCAGGCCGCAAGGGCCTTTGCTCGGGGGAAATCTGTTCCCTCAGGCTCCAACTCTCACAAAGCTACAAAGGGAACTTAACTAAGCCTCTGTCCCTCCAAAGAACTCAAGAGTCAAAGGTTAAGGTGGAATTTTGCTCTTCAGAGGCTGAATAGAAAGTAGCTCACCTCCTCTTCGTGCTGGCCTCAGGTTTCTCCTCACCCCTCGCCCCTCCTTAAAGCCCTTTCTCCACCTGGCTCCTCCCTATCACTTCCTGTCAGCCAGTTGCTGACGCAGCCTGCTGACCACAGGTGAATTTTACTTAATCAAACACATCTTTGCATCATTAAACATGTCCCAGAGCATAAACAAATATAATACACCTTGAAATAATATTCTTTTTGTTGTTGTTGTTGTTGTTGTTTTAGTTTTTCCAGACAGGGTTTCTCTGTGTAGCTTTGCGCCTTTCCTGGAGCTCACTTGGTAGCCCAGGCTGGCCTCGAACTCACAGAGATCCGCCTGCCTCTGCCTCCCGAGTGCTGGGATTACAGGCGTGGCGCCACTACTGCCTGGCTTGAAATAATATTCTACAGCACGATAAGACGGATGAAATGATGAAATGGGGACTGGAGTGATTGTTATTTATTAAGCGGTGCAATGGTTTTCATTAAGCGGCGCTGTTTACCGTGCGAGAAAAGCCAAGAGGTTCGACAAAACTCACTATAAGAGTTTATTAAGCCGGGTGGTTGTGGCACATGCCTTTAATCCCAGCACTCCAGAGGCAGAGCCAGGTGGATCTCTATGAGTTCCAGGCCAACCTTATCTACACAGAGAAACCTTGTCTTGGAAACAAAACAAAACAAAACAAAAACCAAAAACCAAACCAAAACAAAACAAAAAAACCCTAACAAACAAAAAGAGAGTTTATTAAGGGATGGGAACAGAAGAGGTGTGCTTAGGCCTATGGGAATGGTCATGCAGGAAAAAGGGCAGAGGGATAAGTGGAACCCGCTTTTATAAGTTCCACCTGCACATGCGCATATGGGCTTACATAGCTACACCACACATGCACATAGATTAAGTGTTCATGCAGCACATGGATTATGTAGGATGTAAGGCCCTGGGATGACTAAGCATCTTGCATGGCTACTGGACAGTACATGTACAGTCATGTAGCTGGGGGAGTGGCTAGGAATTCTAACATTCCAGAGTCTTTATTTACTATAAAAATGGCAGGTGAATAGGAATGGGGATGCTGTGTCTCCCAAAACTGCTTCCAGCTGACTCAGTGGGCAATGGTTAACTTTTGGGGGTAGGGAAGGGGGCTTTTGGGATAGCTATACATCCTGAGGTAGTGGATTGTCCTCCACTGCTTTGGAAATTGTCCATCACCTTTCACTGCTTTGGGCTCTGTGACTGTTTGGGTCTGACAAGGTGCTGGTGAGGTAGAAGAGGGAGTTTAGAAAAAATTTTACCTGGGGGGGGGTTCCCAAGGGGTCTCAGGATGAGGGAGGGGGGTCCTGGGACCAGGAAAGTTTGAATTATACTTATCTGAAGTGTATCTGACCTGTCCAGGAGGATTCAAGCTGGCTCTGGAGCTTGGAAAAAATTTTAAACATACTAAGAAGCAGCCCACAGGGAATTTAAAATCTTGAGCTGGTAGCTATGATATTGTAATGTTTAGTACTCTGTTATCAGAATTTTATTGGTTAGTGAGGGAGAGGGGAGAGAGGGAGAGAGGGAGAGGAAGGGGAGAGGGAGGGAGGGGGGAAGGGAAAGGGAGAGGGAGGGAGGGGGAAGGGGGAGGGGGAGGGGGGAGGGGGGAGAGGGAGAGGGAGAGGGAGAGGGAGAGAGAGAGAGAGAGAGAGAGAGAGAGAGAGAGAGAAAGGGAAGGGAACTGGAACACGCTTTTAATTTTCACCTGAGTTAAGCCTTATCTGAGACAAACCTCAAGACACCTGTTTTCTTTATTAGTTTAGCATCCGGGAGACACAGGTGATCAATTGCTGGGAACATTTAACAGTAATAGATTGTTATATTAAAGTCTGTTTTTTGCAGAGTCCAGACTCTTTTGAGTTTGGGGGTGTTAAAAGGCGAAGAGGTTGGGTGGAGCAGCTTTTTCCTGAGAAGGTCATAAATGATAGACTTAAGTCCTCTAAGACTCTGGAGTGAGAGAGGGTACTGAGATTGGGTAATGTACCTGGTAGGGTCCTACAACTGGATAATAATAGGGGGATGGTGCCTAGCAATAAAAGGGTTCTGGGTGTCCCAGACTTCGGGGTCCACCTGAGAGGCTGGCAAGGGAAATAAAATGTTAGAGTTAGTAGACTGGGTGGCTAGGAGGAGGAGGAGAGGGGCTGCTGATGAATCTGGGGTGAGGCACATAGGGGGAGCAAGCAAAATAAAAGCTCCTACCTTAGCTAGAAAATCTCTTCCCATTAGGAGTACAGGGCAGGTTGGCACAACTGAAATGTGTGGGTGAGAGGGGTACCCCTGAAAATACAGTTAAGTGGTGGGGTCTGGTGACGTAGGTAAGGCTATCTCCCTACCCCGACAATAGGGAGACAAGGAGAGGACTGAGTAAGTGGCTCTAGTGTCCAAAAGGAAGGAAATGGATTACCCCGATACTGTAATGGCTCTCTGGGCTCCCTGTGACAGATGGCACCTTCAATTGTCCATCACCAGGCCTAGGAGATCAGCTGGAGGCTGGTCTTTGTTTGATGTCCCCACACCACAAGTTGTACAGGGGCAGTCAGCTGACCAGTGTCCCTTGGTGAAACTTTGGACAAGGCCCAGATGGTGTCCCACATGGGGCAGGGCAGGCATGAGCCCAGTGGCCTTTTCTCCCACACTTAAAACGCAGACCTGGAGGCCTCCGGGAGGCTGGTCAGATAGTGTGTGCCAGCATTTGGCAGTTCTGTTTATGGGCTTTCTCATTTCTCCCATGGTACCTTAAATGCCAGTGTTAAGACTTCTGCCTGTGGGGTCAGGGGACCTCTCTGCAGATGCTTAAGTTTAGCCCTGATGTCGGAGAAGGTCGGTGAGACAAAGTGGGTCATAAGGAGCTGTCTGCCCTCTGGGCTCTCAGGATCTAGGCTAGTTTATTGTAAGAGAGCCTTTGTAAGCCGTTCTAAAAAATGAGACAGATTTTCTTCCTTATCTTGAATTACGTTTTTTAGCTTTTCATAGTTTACCAGTTTGGGAGCAGCCTTATGAAGACCTGCCAGGAGGCAAGTTATAAACTGATCAATAGCCAGAGAGCCACTCAGGTATTATAATGCCAATGTGGGCCCTTACCGGGAACCACCTCAGCCCCGGGTGGATGGGCAGCATAATTTGATGAACCTCATCTGCATGTGTCCTAGCCTGCTCCCAAACTTGTCTGCACTCCTCAGGAAGTAGGTTATTAGGAAATATCAGAGCATGTGGGCAGGAGAGAGGAATCAAGAAGGCAGGGTTTGGAGCTGAGGTGAAAAAAGCTCTGGGATATGGTAACTCTTTCCATTTGTCTGTTCACTGGCAGAAATTAGATAATTCCCACAAAATATTGGGATCCAATAAGCCATTGATGGCTTTTGTTTGTTTGTTTGTTTGTTTGTTTGTTTTTTGTTTTTTTGAGACAGGCTTTCTCTGTGTAGCTTTGCACCTTTCCTAGATCTCACTCTGTAGACCAGGCTGGCCTCGAACTCACAGAGACCCGCCTGCCTCTGCCTCCTGAGTGCTGGGATTAAAGGCGTGCATCACCACCGCCCGGCTAGATGGCCATTTTCTATTGTTATCTAAGGGGTATTTAGGCCATTTCTCAGTGGTGAGGTGGGACTAATAGGGTGGAAGCCTAATTTCCCATGGCTGCGGCAGAGAGAGAAAAAAAACCAAAACAAAAAACCAAACGTGAGCCAAGACTGCAATCTCAGGCATCCCAGAGATCAAATAAGGATCGACTATTGGCACAAGTCATTCAGTGCTTCATCAAGCCAGAGAATGAGGGTGGGGTGTACACAGCCGGAGCAGGCAGCAGAGGACAGGGCCCAACAGCAAGAATGATATCTCAGACCGCAGCGGTGGGAAATGGCTAGAGATTTAAGCCTGTGATAGGGGCTGGCCGTAGCCAATGAAGGCGGTGGACGAGGTTCCCCCAATCCTGGGGACACCAGAAGGATGCTGGATGATCGATGATCCTTCCCATGGGTCCAGGGGACTGTTTACACTGGCTGGAAAGGGAAAACTCACCAATCGAAGCAGCTGGTGTTGTGCAAAGCCTTCCAGCGGCCGGGGAAATGGAAAAGCCGGCTGTCACAAATAGAGTACACCTCAGTACAGGGTCAGTCACAAATAGAGAACACCTCAGTACAGGGTCAGTCACAAATAGAGTACACCTCAGTACAGGGTCAGTCACAAATAGAGTACACCTCAGTACAGGGTCAGTCACAAATAGAGTACACCTCAGTACAGGGTCAGTCACAAATAGAGTACACCTCAGTACAGGGTCAGTCACAAATAGAGTACACCTCAGTACAGGGTCAGTCACAAATAGAGTACACCTCAGTATAGGGTCAGTCACAAATAGAGTACACCTCAGTATAGGGTCAGTCACAAATAGAGTACACCTCAGTATAGGGTCAGTCACAAATAGAGTACACCTCAGTATAGAGTCCCAGGTGCAGAGCGTTAAGAGGGCCTGTTTCTCTCCGAACCAATGTCATTCACTAAGCGACACAATGTTATTTATTAAGCGACACAATGTTATTCATTAAGCAGCGCTGTTTACCATGGGAGAAAAGCCACGAGTTACAACCAGACCCACTGTAAGAGTTTATTAAGGGATGGGAACAGAAAGAACATGTATAGGCCCATGGAAATGGTCGTGCAGGACAAAGGGCAGAGGGATCAGTGGAACCCACTTTTATAGGTTCAGCCTGCACATGCGCATATGGGCTTATGTAGCTACGCCATGCAGGCACATAGATTACATGATCACGCAAATTACATGATCACGCAGTGCATAGATTATGTAGGACATAAGGCCCTGGGGTGGCTAAGCATCTTGCCTGGCTACTGGACAGCGCATGCGTGGTCATGTAGCTGGGGGAGGAGAGGCTAGGAATTCTAACAGTGATGGCTTAGGGGTGAAGAGTATTTGCTGTGCAAGTGTGAGACTCTGATCCCAGGATCTACATCACAACCTGGCATCCTATCTATGACTACAATCTCAGCTCCAACAGCACAGAGATAGGGGAATTTCTGGGGCTTTCTGCCTGCCAGCCTAGTTCAGAAAACCCAAGCTCCAGGTTCAGGGAAAACCCTACCTCAAAGGAACAGTCAGAGTGATAAAAGGAAACATGGGACATCTTCCTTGGCTTCTGTGTGCAAGCACAGGTGTGTGCACCCCCACCTGTGGGGGTCCACAGAGACTCCATAGTGTGGCCTTATTCCATCCTCACTCAAGGTCAGAGAGCTTGTTTTGCCCTGCAAGGCTGCATAATAGGATGTTTTGGCCTAAGGCGTGGTTACCAGGTATCTTATAGTTCAAGGCCTAAGGACAGAATGTTTTACTGTAAGCCATGGCTACTAGATGTTTTGGGAATTAAAGAAGTGTTTACGCTTGTCTGTACTTTGATACCTTGAACCATTGTGTCCTTGAGAGAGGGAAGTCTTTTGCGTCTCCCCTTGCTGGTGTATAAAAAGCCCATGAGGACCAAACTCGGGGCAACTGTGGAATTGACCCAGAGTCCTCCGATGCTATTGTGTCTCTGTCTTTTTCTTTCTTTTCTTTTCTTTCTTTTTTTAAAGATTTATTTATTGTGTACACAGTATTCTGCCTGCATGCATCCCTGCAGGCCAGAAGGGGGCGCCAGATCTCATTACAGATGGTTGTGAGCCACATGTGGTTGCTGGGAATTGAACTCCGGACCTCTGGAAGAGCAGCCAGTGCTCTTAACTGCTGAGCCATCTCTCCAGCCCATGTCTTTTTTCTTTTACATCATCTACATCTCTATTTTTCATATCCATTGTCTCTTAATCCTCATTCCTCCATTCAAGGACTGTTTGAAAGTCAGGTGGGACCTGGCACCCACCTCATACACCACACACAATAAAAATACTCACACAAAGCCAGGTGGTGGTGGTGCATGCCTTTAAGACCAGCATTTGGGAGGAAGAGCCAGGTGGATCTATGTGAGTTTGAGGCCAGCCTGGGCTATAGAGTGAGTTCTAGGAAAGGCCCCAAAGCTACACAAAGAAACCCTGTCTCAAAACCCAAAACAAAACAACAACAAAATACTCACACACAAGTAGTTGAGTATCAAAGTGATGAAAATCCCCATGCATGAAAAGGTCAATGCTGTATTTCACTTAATAAGTAACAAAAACAAATGTATAGTCAATTTAAACACACAAATTTTTCTGTTATTGAGGCAGTGACAAGCTATGGAAAAAATAAATGTCTTAGCTTATTTTCTTTCAGGTCTTAATTGGATTTATTCATAATTCTAGAACTGGGCAGCAGCCTGGACTAAAAGTGGTTCAGAACATGCTGCTATACCACACAGGCTGGTTGTACTTATAGCCACATCCCAGCTCATTTGCCAGGTGGACATACAGCTTTGAACCCACAAGCACAATGTAAGTAGTTTATCTAACAGTCTGAGGTAGTGCCTGGGGAAATGCCTACTCAGCTATGATGCACATGAATTACAACAACCAGCAGGACACAATAACCCTAAAGGTGCAGCAGTGGTACACATGCCTTGGTGGTAACCAACAACTCTCTAATTGGGCTTGAGTCTGCTCAACAAGGGGTGACCGCCAACCTGCATTTCTCTATTATCCTAAATAGTTTGTAATAATAACTCTCAAGGACTAGAAATTTATAGTACATTGTTAAATGAGCCTCAGAGGTAACAAGAGTAGAAACATATGTACAGTATGTTCTAATAAAAATAATCTTAAATTAATATACAAAATTCCATACCAATGTAAAAATATTTGAGACTAGTGGTTGTTCAAAAGTAGAATCAACAATCCACCCTTTTATCCCATTATTTCTATACTATATCCCCCCTTTCATAAACTTTCCCTTCATAAAGAGATCCCTGAATCTAATCCCCTTTGTTTAGCTTTTTCCCTGACCATGACCAGTAACAATTTGTAACCAATCCCCTTAAATGATGACAAATATCCAAAACCCCCTGGATGACCAAAAATCACCTACTCCACCTCTTGGAATGAGGGTGTCATGTTCTCTAGACGGCTTCCTGTTGTCTGGGGCAGGGGGCAATGGCATCTCTAGGGGTCGCTGGGAAAATTGAGATAATGGTAAGTCTTGGAAACACCAGCCATAACATTTGCTGTCCAGTCTCTATGCAGTGGGAAAGGGCAAGGCTTATCTGTAGTCCTGGCTGGAGTAGCCTTTGAGGCTGGACCATCTCAGCCAGCAACCTTTAATTTGTTCTGGATGCAGAACTCCAAGGAAATGACAACAGAGGCACTCTGAGAGGCTGGGTCACCTGGGCCATTCGTTTTCATTGGTATCCAGTCCCCTTGCTCTGAAAACACATAAACTTTCAAAGGTAACATACATATCTGCATTAACAGAAGTATGGCCTGTACACTGTACACAAGTTAGCCAAAGATGATTTTTTTTTGGTTTGTTTTATGTTTGAGCAGGTAAAATAAATGTTACATGTTTTGTAGTTTTTCTAAGTTTATTTCTTTATGTCTGTAGCCACGGGATATTACCTGATCAAACCTGATCCTCTTTAAACTTAAATGAATCCACAGCCTTGTGGTGATATTTTGTTTGTGTTCTAACAAATAAAGCTTATCTAGAGATCAGAGGGCAGAGCTAGCCACTGGTTAATCATAGAGGCCAGGCAGTAGTGGCACACACCTTTAACCCCAGCACTAGGGAGGTGGAGACAGGAAGTGATAT